>NC_092863.1:81424694-81732615 GCF_032062135.1 Pyxicephalus adspersus | reverse complement strand
AGTATGGAGATGGTAGGGGGGAAGGTTCGTAAAATTGGAGGGTTGCTCCTATAGGGTATCTGTATCGGCTAAACTAACCAAAGCCTAATAAGCAAAAGGGGTACTTAAGAAGTGGGCCAGATAGGGCACTACATTTTTAAGTGAGAGCAAAAAGATCCTGGTAATCGTTAGATGTCACGAACTACGACCAATAATACCATGTATTGGCCACCTTCCTGCCAGTGCCTCGAATTATAGTTCTTATTTTTATGATATCTCAGTGCTGATGCTTTTATTAGAAATTGATTACACCTAAAAACCAATGTGTATTCCAAATTAAGGCAACTAATACAGTGGATTCATCTAAAATCATCATGCAATGGACAGAACAATAAAAATTGTTCTGTGTAATTTATTGGTTGAAAAGAAGTAATATGTATTGCATATAGCTGTGCATGCACGTTGTTGAACCACTGGTTTTCAATCTGACATATTGAAGAATACATGCTGCTATAAGCCCAGGATCTGATAGAAATTAAATAATCTCCAAACTTCTTATAGTGACTCTGTGCTTCCTCTGCTGACCTGGCACCCTAAACAATTTTGTAAATGTTCCAAGGTCCTAGTTCTCTGCCGATGGTCTAGCAATCCCCATTTGTTATGGACATGTGGAGAGTTCTGCATTGTTGTTTAAAAACTACAATGAAAACCATAATTGTAAAGTTTTGGTATTTGGAATAAAGGCAATATTGTTGGATTAAAATGGCTGTTTAAAAATTTGGAACTCAGTTCTGCAGTGCTGGGCCCTAGGTTCGAATCCTGGCTAGGACAATATCTACAAGGAGTTAGCAGGTCATCTCTGTCTTTTTGTTCCCCCCACACCTCAAAAATATGCAGTCAGGTTAACTGTCTTTGGTATATTGGAAAAAACGTAGAACAACCAAATTTTAGGTCTTAAGAGCAGAAATATCAATAGGAAAATAGTTATAAGGTTATTCAAGGAGCCTTTGTTATGCATACCATTGACAGGATCCAGTGCTGTCAGTGCGCTTCCATGGTTTTGCTGAAAGTGCAGGTGCAGCGCAACCATTGGCAAACCTTTTTGGTTTGGGTATAAAAAGTATACCAATGGTGTTGCATCAAGTGGCATATCCCTATGTTGGTGCTGAGCTCCCTTTTGTTTGGGGTTTAGTGACCCCTGTGCTCCAGTGTTCATTTGTGCTCCAGTGAGTCTTTGAGTTCTGTTCTCCTGTACTGCCTGATCATGCTTGGTTGCTGCTAGCCCTGAATTTTGGCTTGTCCATGGTTCCAATAAATATATTTATTTATAATTTATATATAATTTTGTACTTCACTCTGTGGATATCTGCAGGTGAATGTGTGAGGGCCATAACATTGGAAAATCACAATAAAGTCCAAAACCCTTTGCAGAGATCTAATGGAGAGTACTAAAGTGGCCTGTTTGAACACTATAACCTTCAGACAGGCCTTGACCTTGACATCCCCACTTTGGGAAAGACTTATGTGACTTATGACATTGACTCTGTGATTTCTGACATTGTAGCCCTATTGGGTCTCTTCCTTCTACAATTTCACCAGGGTTTATTTATAGTAGAACAGTACACAATTCCCCATTTGCACTCCCTTGGCAACAAGGCTATTATTGTTGTTTTTAGCAGGGCTTATCGGCACATGTTAAAGGTTAACTGGCTGGATACTTCATTAATCCAACCAGTTTATCAACACCTATTCCTGTTGCCACCATTACCACTCTCATCTAGAAAGATGCTGAACTCAAGCACTAGCCTGATGTTCATACTTTAAAATAGGCGTTTCTACGTGTTCCTGCCCTAACAAACCTAAACCATACGCACCCCTTTGACTTCTTGTCTAAAAAAGATTCTCGGAGTAGCATGACCCGATTGTACAGATGAAACTTCTGAGGTCAATATACCTTTTGAGGAGAGCAGCTCAAAGGTTTCCTGCAAGTTTCCCTTTATTGTTTCACCAAATTTACTTGCCACAAAATCTCCAGTATATGCAAACTACCAGTATGCCATGCAATTACACTGTTCCCTGTTTTTATTTTATACTTTAAGTCTATGCTAGCCATAGCTCTCATAGATAGTTTTTCACTGAACCAAAATCTATCACTTTATGGGTAAATACATTTGTATTTGCATTTCAAAAGGAAAATTCTAACAGTACAGTCATAAGAAAGAACAATATGAAAATAGAGCAATTGTACATCCAATAGGAACCATAGTAACAACACATATGATAAAAAACAATAATAATATGGGGGGGAGCTAGGGGTACAGAATGTATAACTTTAATCTCCTTCATTCTTTCTCTAACTGAGTTAGTAAAGAACTAAACTAAACTTCCAGTCATCCTGGTGTCCAATAAATTCTCACTCGAATATTGGTTCCCAAATTTCAGAAGTGTATATATATATATATATATTTATATATATTATAATTTTTATGATTGTAAATTGTTGGAAGGTGCTTTTTTCAGTCTCAAAAAAACTACACCTAAAGAGTGACACCCGAGGGTGTCTAACATTAAATGACTTACAATTAAGGCTGTCAGACTTCAGAGACAGATGTAGCCATATTTTTTTTCAAGCTTTGACATTTATTAGACTCTGAAGTTGGAAATATAGTTAACCTAATAGCCAGGTAGATATGTAAGATCCCTTAAATCCTTCACATCACATAGCTCTTCATCTATCTCAGTGCTATCCAAGGTTTTCCCGCGGTAAATCACATCCATAAAATGTACACACTCAGACCAGGATATATAAAAAGTAAATGATGTCATACATTAAAAAACTAAGTGCAAGTTTAGAGCAAGCTAAGGCCACCTGTAAAACTCTACAGAAATCTACAGACCACCAACTAAACATAATGATCTCTTTATTTTGTAATAAATGTTTCCTGTTGACTGATACTTCATTTCTTGTTTGTCCCAGCATTTATCCCTCACCTATATTCCACATGGAACAACCATGACTTTTCGGCATTGTGATCCTTTTAAAGCTCTTAGCTGGAACGTTATCCAAGAGTTAAATTGAAGATTAAAACTATGACTCCAATGTTCAACTAACCAGAAAAATCCAAATTTAGATGTCAAATTCTACTGACAATTAAATTAAAAGCAGTCAGTGTGGAGATATAGGAAATCCTGGTTGCTAGGTACCACTTTTTAGTGGATAAATAAAAATCCCATATCACGCGTTCTGGCAATGTCTGCATAACTCATCAGAGGGATAATTGGTTACAGGAATATATAGTATTGCTGTAAGTCTCAATATGCCATAGCATTTCTACGTGAGCCACAAATTGAGCTCACTGCTGCCAAGGCTACTGTCAGATTATAAGATAGCTTCATGGATATTAGCATTACATCTGGTATATCATTAATAAAGAGTTCTTGATGAATAAAACATACGTTTCCTTGTGCAGTCTGTGCTTTGGCCTTAAATTATCTCTAACCAAAAAGTAGAATTTAAAACACACTGAGAGAGCACTTTAGAACTCACAACAGTATTTTTAGTAAGATATACGACCTGCAAGGACAAGGTAATCCAAGCTAAAATTGTCATAATAAAGTCAAAGCAGCAAATAAAGAGAAAAAACACAAACACGAACACAAACTGATAACTTTAAGACATGATAAAGTAAATTTATTTAAAAATTACAGATGAAAGTGGTGCCCATTTTGCCCATATGAATGAGATTCTATTGTCCTTTTTCTACCGTAGTTTGGAAGACTATTTTATCATACTTCAATGCTGTCCTTAATTCCACTAGCTGTCCTTTCCTACAGTTTATTATAAATCACTCTAGGGCCAGGCTATCCCTTGGATTACTTTTATATACCAAAATGAATACAGCTGGGATCATTGGCCATTAATCTCATACACCATGCCAGTGTTATTTCTCAGTTTTCCATAGCCTTGTAGAAGATACTAAATAAAGGTAATAAATAGAGCAACCATAGAGATAGCTGTAACTATTTGAAGGACTAGTGTCCCAGGGCATATTTTCATTGATAAAGTTTATATAAAGTCAAAACTTTTAGAGTAGGGACTAGTTGTGAAATAACCCTTAACTTCCTGTCCCAGATACACAATAAAAAGTATGAGAAGATCTTTACAAAGTAAGAGAATAGCTGTGATTAAAACAGTTTTTTTCTCTCTCTTCTCATTGGAAGATTTTCCATTACTCCCTTCATCTATTAAACATATAAAATCGTAAATACAACCAAAGCCTGTCTCCAATACTCATTCAATAACATCAGAATTGCCACATTCCAATAATTATCAAAATATAGCAAAAAAAAGAAGAAACAGAACAAGACTTTCAGGCATCTTAATTTAGAACATAATCAATTCATAAATAACAAAGAACAATCACATTTGTATGTGTTAGTACAATTGTTAAAAACAATTATGCCCACCATGTTAATCTCTGAAGAAATTGTCTACTTGAGGGGTTACTGGTCTTTTGGGTAACTGTAGGTCCTTTGTTATATGTATTATATATATGGTTACAAACTTAAACTATGTGTCTTTGCACTGGTAATTTTGATTTTGTATACAATTTATTGATCTCAGTTAATTCTTGAAGAAGCTGATGACTGTCTGCAAAACTTTGAGATTAACCTATTAAATTGTTCTAACAATTGTATGTACAAATAAAAATTAAATTTTTCTTTTATATTTGCAAATTAATTATGTTCTAAATTAGAAATGTGTAAGAAATCGTTTTCTTTTTCTTCCACTTTTTGCGATTTTTTAAGTAAAAAATGTTCTACATTTCATCACGGTGCTGGAGACAATTGTCATCAGGACCAGCAGAGATGGTTTATTCCCCCTAGAGGTACACAGACAACAATAGAAACGGGGATCTAACACTTTCACAGTCTATCCAACAATAATATTTAAAAAATCCTGAACTAAAAATTAACCTTAACAGATTTAGGCTAAACAACCATACACACGTGGATTTACTCATATTGCTCACCTCCTGGTAATTTCATTCTTCTTGCATTCTTCCTGTCGACCACCCACGTTAAGAGCATTTCTTTCTCATTTACCAAAGAACACCGATGAGGGGGGCCCTTCATCAAAGATAAGAGGGTCCATCATTCACTGAGCATGAGGTTGCATTCCTTAACTGATCCCCAAAATGTGGGAACACTAAATATTTTCACTGTCTGCCTTTATGTATTATCTCAGTTTGCTGTTCATGCTCCAGTACCAGAGCTTTAGATCCTGTAACTATTATTGAGGGTTTCCTGAAACATAAAAGTTATTTCAATAGTTCCTTCATGTGAAAAATGTTAAGAAGGGCTGGTTTAATGTGATCATTCTTTCATGACAGGTAAGTATTAGTCACTGGGCCCAGTGCTTTATTCACCTTTTTGTCTGTTTCTGCAACAAAAGAATTTAGAGCCCTTGTATTACACTTACTGTGGTAATATTATCTATATTTAGTACATTAGCTCTACCACCTTTATATACAGAGACCTGAAATAGTACTTAGGTTCACTTTATCATCATTTACAGTTACCAACTCTGAGTTATTCTTTAGAGGGCCTAAAACCTTCGGGCTATGAGTCCCCTTGCCACACACTTAGCAGCAGTGTTGTCAACCTGCCGTTTGTGCTCCTTTAGTTGGTGGCTTCAATGGTATTCAGGTCTTTCAGATAGGCAGCCCAATAGGCTGAGACTTCTACCGATAATTGTAAATCAGTGGCTTAACATTGCCAACCTTAAAATTGTCTTTAGTAGCAGGACACTCAGGTAAGAACTATTGTCATAGGAGAGTGCGCATGAGCGGGTCTCCATAATGGCAGCGACTTAACTGAGCTCAGCACCACCTGGTGAAAAGAGCTATCAGCAGAGCATCGAGGCACATCCACCCCTCATTTCAATCACACAATACCCTGGGCACTCCTAGCCATCATGGGTACTCATTCTCAGCCTTCTGCGAAGAAGCAAGCAAAGCAAAATCACTGTGCGGCCTCTGTCAGGCTTTATTCCAAAATGGCGCCCACAAGTCCCGCAAGCACATCTAACATGTCAGGAGACATCCTTTTTTTCATGGGATTTAAAGCCTCCCATTGTACCTGAGTCCTCAGTCTCGGAGACCAACTGTGATCCGATGGACCGTTTCCCCATTGCTTGGGAGTCCAGCAGTCCCAAGCAGGATGACAGGCCTTTTCCTTCCCCTGAAGTGACAGACCATTCACCGCATACCTTTACGGCAATGGACTCCGCATTTTTCCTCTTCTGTTACTCTGGAAAGTTTCCAATTAGTATTGCATGATGTACTTGAAGCTCAGTATAAGAGATTAGAAGCACATCTTACTAAAGAAATGAAAGAAATACATCCTTGCACTGCACAACTGGAAGGCTGTATGTCCGATGTTACCACATTCTTAGAAGGCCACGAAGAAGATATGAACTCTCTTAAGTCTGAAATCCAAAATTTGCACTGTAAGTTAGAAGATGCTGAAAATCAGGCCCATCGGTCCAACATATGAATACGTGGCCTCCCTGAACATATTGTGGATCTACCTTCTACTATTCTAGCTCTTTTGCAAGAATTGGCCCCTGATATACCTGTAGAGCATCTAGAGATGGATCGCGTTCATAGGGCCCTTGCTAAACGTAAATCTAATGGCCCTCCTTGTGATGTTATAGGTAAATTCCATTTCTACCATACGAAGGAGCAGATAATTTGCTATTCCAGAGAAAAGGAACCCCTGTCCTTTTAAGGACATAATTATCAGGTGTTTGCGGATCTAGCACCCTCAACAATTCAAAAATGGACAGCTTTGAAGCCTTTTTATTCAAACCCTTCAAAATCATCATGTTCAACATCGCTAGGGATTCCCATTCCAGAAGTCTTTCCGCTATCAAGGAGTAACATATACTATTACTACCCCTAAGAAAGCAGCACACTGCCTGCGTGATTTGGGCCTTACTACTCACCCCTCTTCTCCAGATTCTAGAGACTCCAGATCTCCTCATCGTGACCGTAACCCACCTGTTGGAGAGATGCAAGGACCTACTACCTGAAGTTACCCAGTGGTTAAGGTTACTGATGTTTTTATTGCTTCTTTGAAGTGGTTTAATTTGATCTACAACTATGTCTGGGCGCAATGCAGTTCAGACCCTGTTTTTGTATATACTTTGATTTATTTTTTATTTTTTTTATATAATCTGAGAGACATCTGTGGCTTCTACTTGATACTTTACCATTATTTCACTATGTTTATTTGATATTGCAAAGTGCTCTGATTTTTGCCAGCTAGACTGTGTAATCCTTGCAAGGGGAAATAATTTTGATACCTTTGTAAGTGATAATGATGGCATGGTCCTCCTTTCCCTTTTTATTTTGAAAGCAGGAGCATGATATTTTTCACAATAAGCACTAACTGACCTCAGAAACTTATCACTCTAGGACCGCATGGCATAGTCATTTTCTTAATAAGTGGGTTGGCTTATTCAGCAATTGAGCCATTAGTCGTGTTGATTTTTGTACATTTTCCAGGGGATGTGAGTAGAGAGGTCAGGGGCACTCATCAAGCTTTAAATTAGAATAACTGCTTGATTAATAATTTTGGTCCTAGCCTCATCATGCCTCACCAGTTCTGTTTTCCCAATAACCTCCTGAAAATTATCTATCTATGTTAAGTTTGGTTCTTGATTGCCTGATTCTTTATGATAATATGTATATTCTCTACATCGTACGTCTCCATGCAAACAAATTGTCTGTTTCCCCCAGGAAGTTCTGGCAGGTGTCATTGACCTGGTACAAGGTCTGTTGAGAGAGGCTTTTTTTTTTGCTCTTTTTTTGTGGTGGTAGCCACTGCTTGCTCCCCCTCCCCCAATTGGTGATGCCCGTTAGGTGTGGCCCACCCCCCTTTTCCCACTATACTAATGGGTTTTTGTTTATGTCTGTTTTTAACAACTTACAAGTCTTGTAATTTTTTTTTTGTTCTGTCTTTTCTCTACTCTTTTTCTTTCTTTTTTTGCTTCTCTTTCTTCACCCCTTCCCTTTACCATGTTTTCTCTTCCCCAGACCCAATGTGACCCGGATTTTAATTAAAGTATGGCTTTGTGGCATTTCAGCGAAAGCTTTGTACCACACTGGTTGTCATGCGGATAACAATCTTGAGCCTGAATACACAGGCAAATGGGCCTACTAAAACAAAGGGAGTACTAATTGGTTTCACTCCCGTTTACATGTGATTTGGACCTTAAGGACCCGGAGGGTAGATGTCTTATACTAGTGGGCCAAATAGGCGATATTTATGTATCAATTGTGAACTATTATGCCCCAAGCACCAAACAGATACAATTTTTTACTCAACTGTTTTCTTTGGTCAAACTTCACCAAAAAGGCACGCTGATAATGTCTGGAGATTCTAACATGATTGTTCACCCATCCCTTGACAGGCGCCAGATTAGGCAGGCCCTCCCCAACCACCACATATACCCTCCATCTACCCCATTTGCTAAATTTCTGCAAAGGCACAACTTAGTGGATAGTTGGAGAGAGCTACACCCTTGCAAACAGGACTACACATTTTATTCTCATCCCCACAATACTTGGACTAGAATAGATCATTTTTTGATCCCCTCACATTTTCTTCCTTTTGCTATATCCTGTGATATTCTTTCTATCCCTTGGTCTTATCATGATGCTGCTTTACTGTCTTTGTCCTAAATGATCGGGCAGTGGATTTTAAATGGGCCCTTAATCAATCAATTCTGAGTGACCCTGACGCGACCCTGGAAATTGGCAAAGCGCTAAAAGATTTTCTCCAACTAAATGATACTGGGGATGGTTCTAAGAGTATATTGTGGAACACGCACAAGGCAGTTATATGGGGTTGCTTTATACAGTTGGCTACTCTACAGAAGAGGAGGAGACAAACTCAGATTGTAGCATTGGACAAAACAGTCCAGAGTTTATCAGCTCAAGTTAAATCTACTCCTACTCTGCCCCTGAGGAGACAACTGGATAAGGCTTGACAGGAATGAGATATTTGTCTTTCTTATCAGGCTGACAAGGAAATTAGATGTACCCACAATAGGTATTACACTAGGGGCAACAAGCCTGATTCTTTGTTGAGTAAAAGATTACGATCTGAGTTTAGAGCTTTTAAGCCTTATCGATTGAATATACCCAATTTTGGCCCATCTAGTCATCCTACCAAGATATTATCTGAATTTCATACTTATCGACATAAACTTTAAACTGCCCAAAAAAATGTTACTCCTGAAGAAATCTGTACTAGACTATCAGGTAATAATCTACCACTGTTGTCTGAATCTTTACATTCGACACTGAAAGCCCCTATTACACCTTTAGAAATCCAACAAGCTATAATAACACTCAAAACCACATAGGAGACCAGGACCCAATGGATTCTCGTTCATGTATTATAAAAAGTTTTCTGATTTGCTTGTCCCTCATCTAGTAAAGTTTTCAAATCAACTTCTGCTAGGGGAATCATTCGGCTCAGACACTTTAACCGCTAATATTTGCATGCTTCCTAAACCTAATTTGGACCATAGTTCTTGGTCAACTTATAGACCAATTTCACTTTTAAATTTGGATGTGAAATTACTAGCAAAGATTCTGGCATCATCCCTTAATACTGAGATTGGTAGTCCGATGGGTAGGGAACAGGTTGGGTTTATTCATGCCAGGGATATTATACGTAGGTCATGCCAGGGATAATATACGTAGGTTATTCCACCTGATACAGCTAGCAAAAGTTAGACAGACCCTAGCTATGTTACTATCTCTAGCTATCTGTAAGGCCTTTGATACATTATCATGGTCGTATCTCTTTATTCTACTAAACACTTGGGGATTTGGTCCTAAATTTTTACGTTGGGTTAAGGCACTGTATAAAGAACCTAGAGCTGCAGTACAATGTGCTGGGTTTCGCTCAGCATATTTTCCTAGTGCCAGGGGTACACGTCAGGGTTGCCCACTCTCACCATTGTTGCTTGCTTTGGCAATGGAGACCCTGGCTTTGATAATAAAGTCCAATTTGAATATTACAGGTTTAGAGGTGGATGGATATCAGCACAAAATGTGTCTGTTTGCCGACGATGTGGTTCTTTTTCTTAAAAATCCAATTATTTCTTTGCCTAATCCAAGGGTCTGCAAACTTTTTGGAATACTAGGCCATTTCGAGAGGTCAAGAAGGCACACTAGGCCAAAAGAAACAAGATGTCCAAGGAAAGGTTTTTTTCCAACTGTGACTGCAAGCGAGCAGCCTCAGTCTTCCACAGGGCTTTGTTGCCGCGTATGACGAAGAATAATTCATCACTCTATTCGGGGTTGAAGACACAATGTTTGAGGTCAACCTTCCAGAGACTGGTAGCTGCGCATTGCTTCTGCTAGGCCGGATCAAACAATAAATAACTAGGGGGCGTTAAGCTGGACTGGAATACTGGCTAGGTCGTATCTGGCCTAAAGCTCGGAGTTTGCCTACCTCTGGCCTACTCTTTCCCAAGTAATATTGTTTTTTTCTTCTTTATCTGGTCTTTCCGTGAACTATAAAAAATCCAGTGCGCTTAATATCTCACTGCCTCCAGAGATACAGACCCATTTGCAGACGAATTTCTGGTATAAATGGGAATTAACTAAACTACTGTACTTGGGAATTTTTTTATGGCCTCGTACCATATCATGTATACGGCTAATTATACATCCTTTTTTTAGGATCCGTAAAAGCTTTCCTGGAGTCAAGAAAGAGGTTTCAAATCTCTTGGTTGGGTAGGATTGCGGCTCTGAAGATGACAGCTCTTCCAAGATTCCTGTATTTGTTCTGTGTTCTCCCGGTGGCGATTTGACCTAATGTTATTCGTTCTCCTCCAGCATGCTTTTTTGGAATTTATGTGGCAGGGATCCAGACCTAGAGTATCTAAGCAAGTATTTTATTTACCCAAAGCCTATGGAGACTTGGCAATGCCATATATCCTGTACTATTATTGAGCGGCTCAATTAGCTCTTCTGTCTGCTTACCATGCAAAAGCCCACAAACCTCTATGGGTTGATTTGGAAGCATATCAGTTTTCCCCTATCGCATTGGATACATTACTTTGGATCCCTCCAAATTTGCGTAAGCAGGTAAGTAGCCCTATCACACAACACTCTTTGGGAGTGTGGGATGATGTTAAATACAGTGGCGCTGTGATGTCACCCCACACTCCATTGGTGACTATAGTGGTTCACCCAGCTTTTTTACCGGGATTTGAGGAACCATCCCAACTCCATGAATGGTTGATCAGGCAGAACCAAAGATTTGCTTATATTTACGGGAATATGCCCATTTGCATTATTTAGGTCCTATTTCCATGTTTCTTCCTCGTGTGTTTTCACATATTTACAACTACGTCACTTTGGCCTCTTTCTACTTAAACACAGTATATGGCTGATGCCTTATCCCATACCCTCTTTGAAGAGACATGTGATAAAAATCCTTTGGCCTTAATATATCAGTCCCTGCTCTCAGCAGAGATGAAGAATAAACCTACGTATGTGACCAGATGGGAGCAGATTTGGGATGCAGCAGCACAAGGTGTTACCCATGTTGGTTTCCATAAAGCTAACTATAAACCGCTTATGCGCTGGTATCTGGTATTGGTTAGATTGGTGAAATTTCAATCCCATGTGTCTGATCTGTGTTTCTGACAATGCAGTGCAATGGGCACGCTTTACCATATCTGGTGGACCTGGTCACGTATTAAACGATTTTGGATCGTTTGGATCGTGTCTACCAACTTGTATATTCCCTTTTGGGAAAGAGTATAAAAAAGATCCCTATGAAGCATTGTTGCTTTTAAAACTGAATAATTGTACAAAACACCAATTTAAACTTCTCAATTTTATTTTTACTCCTGCTAATTAAACACTTGCACAGGCTTGGTCATTGAAAATCCCTACTGTGAAAAAAGGTAAAAGTAAGATCAATTGGTATTTTACTAATTAAATTTAGCTGCCAAGTTTTATGGAAGTTTTTCATTTTGTCTGGATGCCTTGGATTACCCACTATTTGCCAGGGGATTTCAACATCTTTTTCAGGGGTTTCCTTTTTCTTTTTTTGTTGCCGTCCCAACGATTTTATTTGGTCACGGTTCTTTCTTCCCTCAGCCCTAACACTCTTACCCTCTAACCCTTTCTCCAAATCTTTTCCATAGAGTGTTTTCTTCTTGAATTTTCCCTTTTTTCCTTTTCTCTTTCTCAATGTTTGCACCTCCAGGTAAACACACCTAGTTAAATTACGGCATAGTCAGTGCCCCATGTTTTGAGCTACATATGCTGGATGCATAATTACTGTAAATGTTTTTCTTAATGACACGCCGTGTTCTTTTTATTATCTGTTTTATATTATGGTCACTGTTCGCCAAACCTACAAATGTTTTATTTTATTTTTTTTTATTTTTTTATTTTTGTTCTGTACCTTCTCTTTCTATTTTTTTTCTCTTCTTCTCTATACAAAAATGTTAAAATGTGTTAGATGATTTTTTTTCATCTAATAAAAACATTGAAAACAAAAAAGAAAAGATCCATACACTAAAAAATACATTTCATTTGTGGATGCTCAAAATTACGACGATGGAACTAACATTGCTACGTTGGTTTCTAGTAGTCGAAGTCCCTAGCACTTCCATATGTTCTTTTTAACTTTTTATTGTGAAAAAAGGGTCTTTTTATTCTTTATCTTAACATTAGGAAGAATGACTCTGCAATTCCCACGACCATTGGTTTAACTATTGAAACATGTTTTTCACAAACAAAATTGAAAACTACATTACTGTGCAGATGATTCTTTTTGTTTCCGATTCAAATATGTGACATTCCCTATGAAAAGGCTAAGCATTTTCCCACTATTACTTAGTCTAATTGGTCCATTTACTAAAAACCCAACCTCAACAAAGATATAATCAGTGCACTTGGTCAAGAGAAGCTTTTGTATTATAAACATTTTTGGGCACTAGGCAAAAAAATAGGTATCTTTAGTCCTACTGCAATCTTTATTTTTTTATTATTAAGAAAGGCCTCTCTATATCAGTGATGTAATGATGACAAGTTTAAACATATCAGGGGGCAGTATGCTGACTTCATCTAGAATACAATATTGGCATTCAATTGACCACCATTGGTACCAGTATGCAACACTTTTTCCAAGCCTGTGCAATGAAGTCCAGTGATGGTGAGAGGGCCTACATTCTATCCAATCATCAAAGCCTGAACTTCTTTCCCCTGTGACACTTGTCAGCTACATGTAATAATGTTTAAATGCATCTGTAGCTCAAGGATCTAAATTTTTTGGCATGGCTCCAGTGGACAACTTAATAGTGGTATGCATTGCAGAAAAAAAGCAACCTCAATTGAACCAAATATTATCATATCTAACCATCAGATGTCCCAAATATATATTGTTTATAAATTACATTGCACCTTTAAGTGATTTCTACTTCTTGTCTAAATTTAACCAAACCACAGCTAATTTTCCCATCAAATCCGATAGATATCACGTCGAGGCCAATGGAAGGTATGTAGTAGTCTCTCACTTGTCAGCAGAGCCCTGGTACAAAGTATATTCAAGATGAATAATACAGATCAGATATCTTTTAAACTGGACCACATATGGACGCCTAAGAAATTGTGTCTTGTTGGTTACCACATGTTACAACACATGACAATTGTTTGTGTGATGTTTTTTAATAAGCCTCCATGACTGTGAAGACTGAAATATTCATACGAGTTGAGAATGTGACAAAAAATGTATGAATTCAAATTCCAATGGATTCCAGGGTTCTGAGTTGGCAGCTACTGAAGAACAGCTGTGAAATCCATACATTTTTCAGGCTTCTGCCATAGTGAAATTTGTTAACGTTCTGCAAAACTTTACTTCATATGTTTAGAGCAAATATTTGCTCTCCAGACATTTCAGATGTTATTCTATGTCACAGCAGGATGTAACACATCATAATTTTGGATTAAACTGTAAGAATGTTGGTTGTGTCACGGAACAGCACTTCTGGATTGTTGGACCTACAAACTGTTGATACGATTAACACTTGATTGTTGATTTTTCCATTAGTGAGCATTCTGTCCAGAATGACTTTCATTCATTTAATATTGATGTAAACACATTTCTAGGACCTGAATCCTTAAATAACCTTTGCATTCTGTTCACCAGAAGAGGAAGTTAGTGACCAATGAAAGCCAAGGTGGAATATCTATAGTTAATGCTGACATTTTCTTAACCTACAGTGCATTAATAAAAACTAGGAACTGGCAGCTAAGTAGGTTATTTTGGTGATTTAAAGGAGCTCACTCTTTACCTGGGGCTGTTTGAAGTTCCAGCCTTTATTTGTTCCAGCCTTGTTGTTAAAAACATAACAAGAAGAGAAGATATCTCTGCATACCAACTGGCTGTAACTCAAATGAAGCTTTGTCCGTGGTTAATGTACCAATCATCCAAACAGCATTTATAGTAGAGAATTTCCTATTGCTTAACAATATGGATAATCCAGTTACCATGGTACATTTATCATAATATCATGCTGTACTGGGTATACTGGAGTCCATTAGAGTGCATTATCTAGTCCAGGGAGTGAAGTATGTAGTAGTAATAGTCCTATTCAGCTACAGTTGGAGAGCTTGGATGAAGCAGCCTGGAGAGCTGCGAAACATCTTCAACAAGAACAAGTCCAGGCAAACATGACTTACTACTACTAGATATACAATGACCTGGATAAATGAGAACCTTCACATGCATAAGGGAGTAAACTGCATCTCAATAAAGTACAAACCAATCATTAAAATGTTACTTGAAATTTAATGTCAATGTAAAAGTCAGAACTTTTATTAATAAATACCTGGCATAAATGTTCTTGTACAAGCACCTGTTATGGTGTGAAAATGTTCTGTTCTTTCCTCCCAATCCCTCTCCTGTTATTCTGTCCAGTGCAGAATAAAAGTAGCCCTGCCATTGCATAGACATGTTTTACCATTGGCCCTGATTTATTAAAGCTATCCAAGGTTGGAGAGGATACACTTTGTTGTTGTTCCTGGATTACAGTGTCAATGCCATCTAGTTGTCTTTAGCTATACATTAGGGTGTTTGTTGGGATAAAACCACCAGGGTAAACATGTTGGGCTAGCATTAAAATGTTCTGATTAGTGGTATTAATGTCACTGTTAAAGTAAGGCTTAATCAAGCAAAAATAAACTTATTTTGAGCCATCCAGTCATAGCACCTACTATATTCTTATTGATTATCTCATGTTAAATCTGCTTTTGGTATTGCAAGCATTTCTTAATTGCATTCCAGTTACTTATCCTGCGTTTACTTATACTTCTGCAGAGAAATGGCATGGGAGCTCCTATATGTCCTATATCTGGACATATAGTGGTTTTTAATGCATAAAAGTGCTCCCACTGCATGTTTGTCTTAAAGTAATTGTAATTTCCTTTTTATTTAATTTTTTATGATTGATCCACATTTGATCTTCATAAACAGGTAACTTTTGCACCTTTTATATGACACTGACTCAGGCAGGACTACAAACCTCTAGCTGGAATGCGGTTTATGGATCTGGCAATTTTTCTGAATACGGGTATAGACAGTTCATCTTCCTTTTTTTCAAAGATACCTTAATAATGCCAATTCAAGTTCTATACTTTTTCTACTACTGAATTATAATTAATATATAATTCATTATCATATATATAATTCATTCATAATTACCTTTCTTTTTGTTACCTTATTGGTGTTTGGATTCTCAATTCCGTAATACTTTTGATGTTAACAGTAGCCAACATATATACCTTGAGCTAGGTTCTCATTTTCTATGACTTTCTTCAGGAACATGTTCGTATGCTGTGCTGCAAAAGATTTTAATGTGTATTAGGTCAGACTTTTTTCCATACCATAGCTCATATGGGGTTTCCTTTGTTGTTTATTAAAGGTAGGCCGTTTTGAAGATAACAGGCTGTCACAATTGCCACTTCCCAGTATGTTGTTGGCATATCCATATGAAAAAAGCATGCTTCTGCCACTTTCATATAAAGTATGGGTGTAATGCGCCTGGGCACACAAACCACGACCAACTCCAGATACCCTTAAATCAGGCTTTATTCAATATCATACAGCACAGCAAGGGTTAAGTCCAATAAAGCGAAGTACAGGAGGATAAGGCAAATGCAGGTCAAGAACAATCCGAAGTCAGGGCAGGCAGCAAGCAGAATGGTCAGTAACAATCCGAGGTCAGGGCTGGCAGAGTTCAAGCAAGGTGAGTTTCAGACCAGGTCACTAAGGTAATGACAAACAGATAAACTTTAAACCACGTAGAGACACACCCAAGCACACTGTGTTAACAGAGGCTATAGCGGGCAATGGGGTGATGGACAGGCTCTCCTTAAATAGCCAGGATGACCAATCACCTTGCGCCACCTGGCACTGTCTGATGGGAGACTGAGTAAATCCCCTGCAGCTGATTGGCCGCAGGGAATTCAAACTAACTATGTCCCGCCCTGGGGCGAAGCAGCCGAGTGCCACGCCCTCGGGGGGTACAAGAGGGACGCATGGTAACACGCGCACCTCTTCCCACAGTACCCCTAGGACGTGCACTACTTTGCACTTGCACAGTGCTGGGAGCAGGAACCACATTCAAAGGGATGCAAGGGCTGCTGCCTGGCTGATCAGTAATTAGTCCAGGGTGGATCCCTCCGCCTGCAGAGACAGACAAGCTGTGAGCAGAGGAGCAGCCTTGGTTATGCTGCTTGCTACTGAGGGGTCTCCCTCTGTGGCTGGGAACCCCAGGGACACCGCAGGCTCGCAGGGCGGGTAAGTTCCTTACAATGGGTCATCCTTTCTCTACATCTTAATGTTCTGGTACGGTACCATAGTCTGGAACATAATTCAGTGCTTCTTCAGAACAGAATGTGACAAAATAACTTTTCATTCTGAAATTATAAACTTTAATTTACTTAGAGCTAAGCCAACATAAATCTAGGTAAATTAAATCTAGGGACTATTCTGCTGTTGCAAATTTTGGGGAAGAACATCTCCGACATTGTTTTTGTTTTAGGCAAGTGGTACACTGGTATAACTGGTATATGACTGCATGGATCAATTTTTATACCGCTGGTATGCTGATCTTCAGCTAGCTTCCTAAAAGCCTTAGGATTCCTGTGTCCAAGATGACACTGCTAAGTATAGATACATTGTAAAAGTTTTTTTTTTTGCTTTTGCTGATTCATTCTACTTTTTGCTATTAACAGAAGGTTTATAGGTTTGTCCTTTCTGTTTTTCACTTATGTTCACCCAGATGTTTGCCTTTTTCACATTTGTCTGTGTAAACTCATATAGGTACAGAAAGTGCTGTAAAAATTGTCTATTAGCTGCCTGGGAGACCACAGAGCAGCAGCTCTGCTATTATTATTATATTACAGTATTTATATACCGCCGACATATTGCGCAGCGCTGTACAAAGTCTATCATCGTGTCAGTAGCTGTCCCTCAGAGGAGCTCACAATTTAATGTCCCTACCATATGTCTTTATTACAGTCTAAGCTCAATTTTGGGGGGGAAGTCAATTAACTCAACTGCATGTTTTTAGAATGTGGGAGAAAAAAAGGTGTACCCAGGGGAAACCAATGCAAACACAGGTACAACCTGCAAACTCCATGCAGAGAGTGTCCTGGCTGAGATTAAACTTGGGACCTAACACTGCAAAGGCTAGAGTGCTAACCACTGAGCCACCATGCTGCTAAATGAAAGGTATTCAATCATTTCCAGGTTACATCTGATATCATCCTACATATTCTGTCTTTTTTATCAGCTTAGTGTGGTATAGCTTTCTAATTATGTAAATTTTATTTGGTTCACTTTTTGTATCTCCTTCCACATTCCTTTAGCAGCTTCATCCCTAATACTCTGGCAATCTGAGCCGCATTAGTTTCTCCATGTTGCTCTGCTCACAAACCTACATTTACATCAGGTTGCATCAAAAACTCAAGGTGGTTATCCTCCTGGATTCACGCTACAAACCTAAATGCCAGAAGTAATTTCAGCAGATGGGAGGGAAACCAATGTCCATCACCAAAAGAAAAGACTTTTAGGCTTTCTATGCACAAGGGCCTACACGGGCCCACACACTGCTTATGCACCCTACAAGGACCTTTTGTCTCAGCTATGAGATCTAACCAGAGTTTTAGAAATTACCCTCCAAGGCTTTTTGTCTCTGCTCTGAGGCCTGTCTAAATTTGTGTTAGGAAAACTCCTTCAAGGGCCTTTTGTCTAATTTTTCACTCTTGCTGGTAATTCTGTTTAAAAGTGGTACATTGGGCTAATTAAAATGCTATACCAATGTGGAGTATATGCTGCTGAGATAAAAATATACAAAAAAATACAAATTTACCTTAAATGTGGAAGATTTAGAATTAAATTGTTGTAGGTTCTAGTCTACCATTCTAATACTTAGAAAATAGACCTAATTGTTGGTCACACTGAGTGCTTTCAAGATCAAGCTTTCTGGCAAGCTCTATGACTAAGTAGATCATTATATGATATTTTAAGAGTTGCACATGCAATCATCATTTACCAGATACAACTTTTCTTTTTCTGCTTTCTGGCCTTTTAAATTCTGTGTCGTCCTTTGTCATATCAGTCCACAAAATTACCGTCCACAGTGCAAGAAATGTGCACAATACACACACATATCTCCCTGTCCATCTGGAGTCTGGATTTCAGTCTCTGACCTCTATTGCACACTCTCAGTAGGTTAAGAAGTAATACACTTTGGGAAGGAGGAAAGCAAAGGAACATTTGGATGAATGTTGGTATATCTGGCAGTGGAAAAGCAGCATATCTTCGTTTGCCCTCCAGCAACTAGAACACATTCCAGGAAGGTCAGCAAGACAACTAAAGCATGTGTTGCACATGGAAATTCATACAGTTTGTATGATGTGTTTTCTGTTTGTTACTTTTGTATTCCAACATTTAGATGAGTTAATATCTACTATAAAAATAAAAAATGTTTAGATGTTCCATGGAAGAAGTGATAAGAAGGGTGTTAGCGTGGCCTATTACATCAATATTTTACTGGTTTTCAAAATTTATATAAAAGGGCCTGGAAAACTGAGTGAAAAGATTCTATATTTTATATTACAATTCTGTTACCTGAAAACTCAAGTTTGATTGGGAGTGCAGCCCCCCTGCTCATAGGTTTACTCTAACTTCCAGGCATTGTTGTAGCACACTGACACACTAAATCTTCTTTTGATGGTATTCAAATATTACAAATATTACAAATAGTATTATGATACATAAAAAATCATAAAATACATATAGTTAAATATTAATACATACAAATTTCAAATACAAACATGCTTGTTTCCAGTGCCAATGCTGGTAGTGCATAGCTAGGCTTAGTGTAGCCCAGGAGTCGGCAAACTATTATGGCCACTAGGCCATTTCAGGGGTGGATGGGAGTACACTAGGCTGGACTCAGTCCCACATTAATGGCTCTGCCCACCTCCAGGGAACACCCCCTGAAGTGAAATCCCTCTCCTCCATATGCATTGCGGAGAAGAGGGATTTCCCTTCAGGGAGCCTTCCCTAGTTACCGCGCCAGCAGAATATCAACGCCAGCCGCGGTAAATAGGGGAGCAACAGCAAGGAGGCGGCACTGGAGATCTGACGGCCCTGGCTCCGGTAGTTCCCCCTGGCAGATCCAGCTGGCAACCCGCAGGTCGGGAGCCACAGGTTGCCGTCCAGCATTAGGCTGGATTGGCCAGGAGGCGTTGGGCCGGAACAAACTACCCGCTAGGCCATATATGGCCTTAAGGCCGGAGATTGCCGACCCCTGGTGTAGCAGGACAATGTTTTAATGCAATAATATACCTGGCTGATCACCATTATTTTCCCGCTGATTTATAGTTTCACTTTGAAGGCTTAATCAGGCAGGTGTGTATTGCAGAATGGGACAGGTGTTGTCCTACCTGCAATAACTGTGTGCCTGCGCAGGTGTTACGTCATCCTGATGAACATCATCTCCGTCATATGAACATCATCTCCGTGAAGAAAAGAAGGGAGATGGTGGCACCCTGCAACAGAATAGGGATAAGTGAGTATTGTGGGTTATGTTTTGCCTTAAGTTGGAACCATATATAGAAAGAAAGATCCAAAAACCTTAAGAGAGAATGAAGAAATGTTAATTGTGGCAAACTTGTGCCCTAAAAATTCTACTGAAAAACAGAAGGGCTTTTCTTAGCATGTGACTGTGGCCTGATAGCTATCCTAAACAGTATTTTCATCAGACCTGATGTGAGATTTGTAAACTATACATAGATAATTAAGAAATGTAATCCTAACAAAAGGGTGTTGCTTGGGCACCAAAGTCCCAATTATAGAGGAACTGTCATCAAACAATCTAGTTAGTATGATTAATGAACAAATAAAGAACACCGTAGTTTTGTGTGTATGGGGAGGTTGGAGGTACCAGGATCTATAGAACACGCCTGTATATTTATGGCCTCTTGAAGTAGAACCTCCAACCCAAAAGACATGTCCCCGTGGTATGACTGGCACTGTAATACTATTAGTGCTGTATCAGCCCTCTCCCCTCCATGGAGCTGAGTAATTCTTCCCCATATGACTGTAGACCAGACAGTACCAGTGTAGTCTGTGCACGCTTCTCCTGTGGGTTCAGGGTTAGTGAAATGGTTAAAACATAGCTTGCATTTCTGTGGTAACACAGCTCATTGTGTTCTGATTCCATTTTGGGGTTTTATAAACATTCTTTAAAATTCAACAGGAATGATTCAAGAGAGACAGGGAAACAGACCCAGCACACCACGGCCAGACAACTTACCACAGAGAGATGAATGTACAAGATAAGACCAGCTAATAGATGCATTCTTCTGATACCTCTCTTTATGCCGTCTCTTTCCTATGTCCAGTACAAAAATCTTTCCTGCCAAGCCACCACAACTGTATTAATAGTAATAAAAGGAGCCTCAGAAGCATGTCCTTATAATTCATGACAACTTTGAGATATCTGAATAATATGATTTTAAGTGAACCTATGGCCATGCTATAGATTGTCAATTATTTGGACTTTTTTAACAAGCGGTAACCATGCTTTACAACAAAACAACTGACCTCTGTGACTGCAGGCACTATGGAAAAAATTAATCTTCTAATGCAAAAAAATCATTATTGTCTGGTCTGGTACTCTGCCTCTCCCCCCTCCTTCCCGTGTACCTAGACAGCAACTTTCATTACATACAACATTTTTTATATCATGGAATCAGTATTGATTTTCTGTGCTTCTATATGCCATTCTGGTATATTATGATTGCAGCTGCTAGTAGTGGCCATTATGGTGTCCTGGTGCAGGCTGCATTTGCTTGTAGCCCATTCTAAGTAATTTCCACATGTGATGATACATATTAAAAAAAAAACAAAAAAATAAAAACAGAAATCCAATAAATGAAAGAGACAGGTCATTGACAATAAGGCTTTGGAGATAAGGGCTAGATTAGTGGTTGCCAACCTTTTAGGCGTACTAATTTCACTGACTCGGGAGCTGTGTGTCACTCAAAGGGGAAGAAACTTCCCCCAGAGTGATATCATGATGCCAGAACCCGCCCACTTCCATCGCGGGTCTGAGCCTGAGTCTCTGGACACAACCCATCCACTGCTTTGAGCCTGTGATCCGTTCTAGTGACATCCACTGCCACAGACCACCAGCGGTCTATGGACCACCGGTTGCTGACCAGTGTCTAGATGATGCTGGATTTTCTCAGGCAAGAAATTAAGGCCCTATCTGGCTTACTGCAGCTTTTACCACAAAGTGTTTGAAGCTCACAGTGTGCAGTGAAATCAGAATATACTTTAGGTAATTCAGTTTTAATAAGTGCCTGGTGTGAAGTAAATATTTTAATGTCCATGACCCAACTACACTTTAAACTGTTATCTGATTGGCGGCAACTGATTGATCAGACCGTGAGGTATTTCCCCTCCAACTGACATGCACACCTGCAAGTTGGACAAATCCCCATTACTGGATCTATGTTGAAGAAAATTAAAAATATATATAAAAACTGTCCCTGTTACTGCCTCCCTTTATCCCTGCTTTGCGTGTTTTTGGCCAATGATAGCCATTATAGCAAATTCAACCCTACTTGTATGGCCATTTTATTTTATATAATCTTCTAACAATGTATTCTTTGTTGGGCAATGGCTTTCCTGACTAGATACAAACTAAATGAATTGTTTTGGTCCATCTTCACATTACAGGGCTTTGGTAAATCTTAATGAGTCCTCACAGAGATTTTACATTTAGAATGTAAAGGGTGCAGTCAGTCTTAAAAGACTGAACCTGAAAATGTAATAATTGTCTAAATTGCTCATGGATAGTATACCATTAGACAGACCTGGGCTTGTGCAAAGGCCACACTTCTAAAGGAAACAACATCATACTGGAGGAAAGGGGAGAACCCGGCTTCTTTGTTTTACATCTATACCTGAAATGATAAGACAAAAGGGAATTTAAATGTTACCATGTGGGAATTGTGGAGGTAAATCAATCAAACTGGCTTACAGTGGCAATTTTGAAAAACTGCAATTTATGTATGCCATGTAGCCAAAATCTGCCAGGGCTCACTTTACAGATACAGTGTAATTATTTAGCATAGCCACCTAGAGACAGAGTGTGTTTTACTGGTACTGGTAGGCTCCAATTTAATAAAGTTGTGGGTTTTAGGTTTGGATAAGCTTTTAGGGCTCTCTGGGCAGGATTGGGGGGTAAATGTGTAAGTTGTGTACCCATAAGGAACAGGAGTTCCAACAACAATGTGGCCCCATTCAGTAATCCCCTCCAGTAATAAAAAGCATCTATATATTTTGAAATGTCCCTAAATGGTTTCCCTCCAGATGATTGCATGGGGAAACAAAATAACTATCTTCAATATATTTACCAAGAGAAACATTTATAATACATCTAAAAAGCATTCCCTTTCATTGTATAAATGTCAGTTATTCTATGCATGGAAGACAAGTAACTTCACAAATACTAAATAAGGAGAGTTATGTTCAGGTCTGCAAATAGTAAAAAAAAAAATAGACAAAACTCTGCTCCTTGTAATCAAATTATACTTTGACGAATGCTGAGGTATGCATGCCACTGTATAAAGTCAAATAAATAATTCTATCAAGCGCTTTATCGTACCTCTTTCAACTTTTTACTTTTGGCCCAAAGAGCAGCGAGAGGAAACATGACACTTGAAATGAGATGAAATTTCAGACTTTTAGCGACACACGTGAACTCGCATAAAACACCAGCTACCACATACAATTACTTGTAAAATGTTCCCCCTACTGAAGCCTCAAAAAGTGGAAACATTTATATGCTCTAAAACAATCTCCATACTAAAGCTGCTCATAGCCAGACTTAATTTTTGGCTGTGTGTTTACCACTGAAAAATTATTTCTTCACCAACACCAAGAAATTATTTTCTGTACCGTCCTTGTAAAGATGACAAATAACTGGACCCCTGGGGTGCTGCATTACCTACCACTAAGTCTATTCATTCTCAATGAACTGGCCTTATAAAAAAGAAACAACACATATACTTTATCATACAGTGACCAGCATGGTGTCACAATAGTCTAAAGAAAAACAAATTTGCCTCCAATACACATAACATGCACAGATAATATGAAAATGGAAAATACATCTCTATAAATAGCCTGAACAGGCTGAAAGCAAGTTAACAAATTCATTTCTATGGGGTTCTTCGTAGATATAAATGGTCTGAATATAAAATATTAACTTACAATTTTCTGCAATGTTTAGCTGTGATCATGATCACAGCTAAACATTGCAGAAAATTGTAAGTTATTTGCTGTGATCATGATCATCGTGGGAATACTTTATTTCCCTTATACACCCCTAGCCAACAAGATGGCTATACTAAATAGGTTTAAAGCAAAATTGAACATACAATCCTAACCTAACAGTTTTGGCTTTGCAGGCATTACAATAGAATTAAATATATATGTATATAGAAATGTATCATGTAAAATCCAAAAAGGCTAAGAAAGGTTTATCTATGGTGTACAAGTCTTGTTGAAATAAGTATGTTGGCTGTGAATCGTTCTAGGCACATTATGGGGAAGTAGTTTTATAACTATTAAAATGACTTTATGTTGCCAATCAAGACTTTACTTGTAAAGCGATCATGGTCAAATGTATACTTTTAGCCCCCTTTTATATTAAAAAATGTATAATATTTTAGGTTAAATATGCAGCCCATTATTAATATGAAACTCTTGCATATATAAAGTATAGACAACCCACATGCTAAGGTTTATTTCCAGATTTCTGCAACTATTCTTTCTTGGAATGGCCGATGAGATAAAACTTCACAGCTAAGGCAAAACAGATTAGTTTATCATGAAGGGATAAGTGGCAGTAAAGGAAGGCAAAGGCTGACAGATAGCTGACAGGATATTAATTGGGTAATCACATACTATTACTTCCTGTCAACCAGCTGCCATTTTACTATCATCTTTAGAAGCATATGCAATGGACTGAGCATGCTCAGAACGTACAATCTAACGTTTGTCATTAGCCCTATTAACAGTTGTCTATAAGTGTCGGCTATAAGGACTAGATTGTATATTCCTACAGGACTACAAACAGATGTGAAACAACCATCTCCACTGTGGAGTGATACAGAATTAATTGAGATATATACCTATATGAGAAAATAAATATAATTAAGTTCTGTTGTAATGTCACTACCTAGGTCCTAATATTAAATACAACTAATACTTTGAAAACAATATTGTATTGAACCAAAAAAAAACATTTACATATGTAATGGCATTTCCGGAAGGTCACATGAGATGGTCTCCTACCTCGCAGCCATTACATTACAATACAGGAGGTTCTAGTGTCACTCAATTCCAGTGATGACACTAGATCAACATGGCCTCCCTCTTTGCTGTGATCCTATTCCGGAATGTTTGACTTGTTCCACTGCTGTTCCAATCTGTGGCCAGGAACAAGTACACAAGTCTCAATACTGCCTGAAGAAGCGTACTTCGTTTGCGAAACGCATTGAACCATTATTTGAGACTTAACTTATTATGAATAATTTATTTATTTTAATAGTGTAATATTTGTTGATACATTTTATGTGGATTTTAAAATTGGGGAATAATAACTTTATAAGATTTTAAGATCTTTAAAAATCCCAAAAGCCCATGGGCCTCTGTTACCAGTAAACCTCCAACAATATATTCTAGAACCAGTAAGCAGCAAGGAAGAGGGTAAGGAGGCCACTTAAATCACATTCTTTCCCAGCTCAATTGTCCTGTTACTATTGTCCTTCCAATTTCCCCTGCTATGGCAGGCAACCCAACAGTAGATGGACATCTAATTCTAACATGCAGCTGTTAGCCTTCAAAATATAAGTCTTTCTTTTTCAGACAAATGAAGATGGACATTGGTATCTGTGACACATGAAACCTATGAAATCATTGATTTGTCTTGAAATTTCTAGAAATTAGATGCAGATGCAGCACACGTTGGTGCAGATTTGATTAATATATATATATATATATATATATATATATATATATATTTATTAGACACACACATTTTTTTAGTCAACTCATTTAATAATAAGTATGGCATCAATGAAATGTAACCAGACTCAAATGTCATCAATGTACTTGAAGGTCCAACTTCAATTAAATAAACACATTTATCACTTTATATATCTTGCATGCTCTCCTCTTGTTTCAAGATCAATATTCAGAGAGGGATAATCAAGCCAAACTCAAGCAAAATGTTCACTACTGCCTACATTTTGTCTATTTTCTCTGACACGTTGCCATTCCTTGGCACTTACTTTCCAGACAAAAATTTGCATAAACCACAGCTAAATATACACAGCCATCTAGACCACATAGCGATAAATCTTAAAATAAGTCACAGAGGAGATGCAATGCTGTTGAAATTAGCAGACGGATGCTTTTTTAGACTGTGATATAATGTAGTCAATTTAGATCTATAATTAAGAGATACCAGCGATCTAAACAGGCCAAAAATAGGATCCAACTAGCAGAAAAAGAACTTTACGGTGATCTGATATATAATGTTTTCAGAACCAATGGTATTTAACATTCTTGCATTATGATATTGTTGTGCTTGTTTGTTAATTTGCTGTAGTCTCTTGTTAGGAATTCACCACAATTTTTTCAGTGCTTTTTATAATTGATATTTCAAATGTAATTACAATTTTCTGAAAATCGATCCTTGTAATTGACTTGTATTGGATGTATTATCTATTTCTTTTTACCATCACAATACAGATCCCAACACAAAAGTGTTTCTGATTTCATTGCAATGTTCAATTGCCCAATCAAATTTTGACATTCTGCCCAAATATAGATTGTAAATACGATAGTAGATGGAATTGTTTTGATCAATTCAATGAGCTAAAAAAAAAATGTCATAGTATATCTCTATCCTCATTATTCCTAAAATCATGAATATTTTTTGGAGTACACTTTGCTGTGCTATGTGCCTGCAGCACATACTCTGATTGTAACAGGCATTTATATGTGTGTGATTTACATTATTAGTGGTTCAAAGAATATGGCAGCAGCAGTGCTGGATTGTCCATAAGGCTACCTGAGCCATGGCCTAGGGTGCAATGTTAACAAGGGGCTGCATTTGTTTGGCGCCCCTTCTCCCCTGCAGCAGAATTTAGGAGGTTACACTACTGATGATAACAGGAGGAGGAGGCATAGCAGCCACTGACACTGACATGATGACAGAACACCTAAAGGCTTTTAAATCACGCTACCGGATAGGTGTATATTGACTTTATCAGCAACACTGTGATAGATGGGTGAGCCTGCTTGTCAAACCTTCATATCTCCTTAGCTGTTAATCGAAATGATTTGAAATTTTCAGGGTACACAGGGTACATTCATAGCATTGAGGACAGCAACCAAAATTTCAGCCCCTTGCTTTAAAGAACTTATACTGTGCTGCCCTCTCTGCTTCTTTTCTTTTATCCCTGGTTTCTTTAGAACAGGAGGTGTAGGAAACCCAAAATATAGATGCAAGTGGGCAACAAGTGGCTAATTCCTCCTAACATGTCATTACTATGGGGTTATTAGAACTAGCTAAACTTATCCTATTGGTGGCCCAAATAACACTTGCCAAGTCGTGGAAATCAAATGTAATCCTCCTGGATCCACTCTTTGCTAAACTGGATTGGGTAATGGTGAATGACAAAGTGAAAGTTAGCGGTAACCTAAAGATAGAATGTTTTATATTGTAATTATTTGACAGACCAGCACTGTTTGATAGCTTTAGTTTTATAACTGTTATGCTGCCCTGGCCAAGGGGAAAAAAAAATTATAAAACCAGCCCTAAGCGGGGGTAGTGGGGTACATTACAATGGAATCCATAAAGGGACAAATTAGAAGGTATTCTGCTATACCATACAAGCACATTATGCATATTAGCTCATTAGAGAAAGTGCTTCAACTTACATCCCACCCAACCCCGTACCCCCCAATCTAAAGAGTTTATTTCCATATAAAAGGGCAAGCTGTTAACATGAAACACAGATATGTTTTACATGTACATGAAAATCTTTCACAACCTCATAAGAATTTTAAATGAAGGAATTTTTGATGGAGTACACCCCTCGATAACCCCTGAGTCAATGACCTGAAACAAACATGACATTGCATTTCTTGCTGTGCACATGTGTTCCAGGCCGGTGACTCAGACCCAAACAGTTGAATAGAAAGTCACATGGCTGTAACTCAATGCATAAAGCATGCAGACATGGTCAGGATGTTTATAAGTAAGAGTGTCTGGTAAGTATAACCCTAACACTCCCCTCCCACTCATTATCACTTCAGTTACTAATAAGTATTGCTGTTTCAGGACCTCCTATTAGTAAATGATAGTCGGAGCCAGAGGCACAGGAGACCGGGAACATGCTGCAGGAGATAGTCAGAGACTCGGACATGTAACTCAAGACTGCTGGAGGTCAATGCCAGATTTTTTATTAATCAATGTTTCAAAAAGTAGAAACAAAATCTAAAAGGAGTAAAGGAAATGGACAGCACAGAGGAAGATATAGAAATATAATAATATTAGTTATAACTAATAAATACCCAGCCAGTGTAAATCATATTTTCTTCTTTTTTAGTTCTGGCAGCAGCAAGCCTATGTTTCTATACAGACAAAGCATAGATTCAAATAAAACCTAAAACTAATACAAACACTTTCAAATACAAATTAGGAACAGTTTTTCCTATCCAAAAAATATTATGTGAAAGATAAAATATCGGCCTTCCTGGCCTCCTTCTATCCCTGGCCTGTAACTGGACAATGTAGAAAAGCTTTGCTCAAACATTTTGACATTAGAGGACCCCTGCTACCATTACTATTGCCATAGCTCACAATATATCAGTATGGTGGTCAGAGGAATGGCTCTACATTGCTAGCAAGTGGGAAGAATGTCACCCCTACAGATAGCCAAAAAGATAAATGGTGCCAATTAAACTGACCTGAGAGGCACAAACGGATCATTGCTCAAGAAACCCCTAGAAATCTCTGTAGGAATCCTGGTTGAGAAATACTGCCCAGAGGAACCCTTGAAATAAGTATCAAATCCCAGGTGACCCCTACTAAATGCACTTCATTAATGCATCTTACATTTGTTGTCAGAACACCACCTTTACAGATACATTGGTGTCATGCCATTGGTGTCATGCAGGTACCAGCAAAGGGAAGACCAACCAACCAACCACAGCTCAAGGAACCCCAACAACCTTTTGAGGAACTCCAGGGTTTCATGGAACCTTGGTTAGGAATGGGTGGCATAGAAGGGATGGCAGCTTGATTAGCTCATCCTTCTGCTCTCCTTCCACAAGCAAATTCCTTGCTTGGTTCTGTGGCAAACCCAATTGTCCCCTACTGCAGCCCTCACCCCTCCTAGACTGCTGTACAGAGAACAGGTTATACCAGTTTGTTAATTTATTTAGGGAAAAGATTTAAAAGGGTACTTATAGCAATATTTAAAATATGTTTTATTGCATATTATGACTACAGTAATTGTAAATGGTATTTAGTGGGATGGGTTGGTGATTTTAGTAGAATTACTTTTACTGGGAATGTATGATTTTTTTACTCTGTTTTTCATGAAAATTAGTTTGATGATTACTATTTCACAAATTTGCATTGCCAACTTTGTAAGTTAATCACAAACCTCCGAACATGTATTGTCACCAAAATTGTTGGCATGAGAGCAGAGCAACCTTTGGGAACATGCTCCAAATAAAAAAAAAAATTAGAATTAAAATTATTGTATTTTTTCCTGTACATCAGAGTCAAAATATTGTCATGAAAACAATCATTTAAAGCTCCAGCCAACTTTGTGAGTTAATTGCAAAGCCCTGAACATACTTTTAGAAGTTCATACCTGTCCTTTCAGTTAGCTAAAACAAGGATTGAGCAACACATACAGAAAAAAGAGTGATTGCACATGCTTTGGAAATAAGTCATCTTTCTCACCCCCTAAATCCCCACATCTTGTAATTGTATCATATCTAGTGTTTATCGACAGTGTTCTTCTTTTAAGAATGCTTTGTCATTATGTACCTAACTGGCCAAGGTAGAAATCCTTCCAAGCAATTTAAACATCATGAGTTTCAGCAGAAATGTCAGTGAACTCTGGATGCTACATGAGTGTTGTTATAAAGGCCAAGGGCAAGAATAATTTACTTTTTGAAGTGCATGATGATGAACATGTTGGATGGATGTGTTTCACGCTCACTTGCATGTTCAAACTGGAAAGAAACAAAATAATATGAAGGGAAAACTGTTCCAATCTCTCTAAAGAAGTGTTATGCTTGAAAAAATAGGTGCATAACTGCTTTACATCATTCACACCCGTGTCACCTGCCACAATGTCCTGCTGTTGGTCAAGCCACATTCATCATTTGTATAAAGGAAACTATAAGCAGTAGCTGAAATCTTGTATTGTCTCATATAGTGTGCTATAGGGAACCCCAGATATTCAGCAGTCCTGTAAATCAAGTCTCTGAATTTAGGTAGAATGGGGAAGTTTTAGACCTTTAAAGGTTTTTCTCGACCTTTTTGACATGGGGGAACCCCTTGAAATAACTTTCATGTCTTCAGGGAACCCCTGCTCTAATAATTATATCCACAGCTCAGAGTATATTAGTGTGGTGGTCATTGGGAAGATTGCCCCCTTAGTTGCTGGCCAGTTAGAAGAATGTCACCCTTACAGATAGCCACAAAACCATTGGTGTCACCTAAACTGACCTCAAAGACCCAGATTGCTCATTGCTCAAGGAACCCCTAGCAACTTCTGGAGAAACCCTGGTTGGAAACACTGGGTTAGACCATTGTGACTAAGTAAGAGGAAACACGTACATTTTGAGTTGTCACCAAAGCAAGAAGTGGTCCTCCATCGGGGTTTAGACCTGTCTTGGGTTCAAGCGATCCTGTGTAGCTCCCTGCAGCTGGTACCGTGCCAGACACTCAAAAACACCACAGTGCTGGTTCTTAGCATACCATCATCTTCATATTAACAGCTGGTATTGGTATCGCTCAATGCAACCCCCTATTTATTCCCTATGGAGCTGCTGCAGGGAGACGCTACTATATAGGATCTACCAAGAGGCAGCAGTTCCCTGGCAAGAGGAAGACATAAACACACTGCAGGCACACTACAAGTCTAGAAGTAGAGTCGCAATACTTTTGTTCTGATTTTCTGAATTTTGATAGGAAGTTAAGGGAAATCTATCCAGCAGGACAGCAACAAAAACCCTTATATTGTTTTTTCATCCTTATCGACTATCTACACAATAAAATATAACTATTATTTTTACATCCCTTATTTTGAAAATTCTAAGTAGCTGTAAGAATAGGTGTAGAGGCTTCTTTCATAATTGTATTGCTTAGGTAGTTCAAACCATTCACTGCGCCATTTGCTCTCTCTTGGGTAAAAGCTAGAGCCTGGACCAAACAAATATTATGCAAGAAATGTTTTTGATCTTGAATCTTGATGTGTTCACAATCCGTGAGGGCATTTGCTGTAATAAAGGCTGGTCAAAGTCATGCTCTGGTCTTGTATCTCCCCTTTCTGTGCTGTTCTGCATGTTGCCTGTAGGGGGACATCCTTATAGGCCCCACCCACAGCTATAAGTGGCTTGTGCAGCAACAACTAATGTTTCCTTCATTTTTTTTTAAAATAATATATAGGCTTGGAATGATTTTTGGTGCATAAAATGTAGATTTTTTTACCCTTTGTGACTGTTGAGGAATATATCCAAAAAAGTTTTTGTTAGTTCAACTGTCATATCAGCACCATGGACAGAAGAACGGACAATCTGGATTGGTTGGAACCTATAAAAATTTTGGAATTAGTATAACCGTATGCTACATACTATTTATGTCCCAATAATTTCCCCTATGAGCAGTGCCAAAACTGTCACATTATTTTGCTACATTGGCGAAGAGACAATGCATGTCAAACACAGCACTTGAGTAAAACAAGAGCTTTGCTAATAATCCTGCTTGGCATTTTATTCCGTGCAGGAGATAGAACAGCCATAAAACAGCCAACTTTAATTTCTATTGTAGTTCCACTTCAGTTTAATTTTATTGTGTACTTATAAGGAACAATTAATCTAATCATAGTTTTCACTATAAATTCTGTCCTATAAATTCTACTGACCAACTATGGAGATGGATTCAAGCAAATAATGGCTTGTTATCAAACATTTGCCTGCACTTCAGATGTTCAGAAGCCAAGGTGACCTGCAGACTGAGAATATATTTAGCTTTAATTAGCATGTTTTTAAATATCTCAAAAGGCTTCAGGTTTGGATAAAAAATATTTTCCCTGGTTAGAGGACAAATGAATGAAGAAAGAGAGTCAGATAAAAAGGATAATTATGATTTTGGAAAACCAATTATTAAAATCTCATCTAAGTTTGAGCCCCGTACCAACCATGTAATGCTGAATATTGGTGGCTGGTTGCTTCTTGTCCTAAACAACTTGTTAATCTTAGCTAGGAGCCAGCTCTTCCTAAATTGTATTGGAGAAGTGCAGCTTTTCATCCAGCTATGCAGCCAGGATCATCAAAAACTTGGTTGGCTGACAGTGGCGAATGGAACTCTATTTAGTGATCCTCTGGATTTAACCTAGAAATGCTCCATAAAAGAAATACAAATATCTAAAAGCTACAGATATATTGAAAGCTCTTACCCTGCACCATGCTTATACATTTGAGATAACAGGCTTGTAGGTAAGGCGCCTGTATGAAAGTGCTGAATAACATATATTGAGCAGATGAATAATTCTAGGGCTACATCTTAGGCTATGTACACATAGCCTCAGACGAGAATCTGACATGTGTACAAGGGCCATCTGATGTCGTTTATGGATCCGTCCTGGTAGATGCACAAACGATGAAAGACGGATGGACCCTCCCCTCTCCATGGAACAGAATGGCACTGTATGAACAGCGCTCGTTTATTCATCTTTCAGCCTTTTTTCATTGGAAACAATCGTGAAGATTCGTTTCTAACGAAAAAGATCTAACGTGTGCACATAGCGTAAGAGTTAACTCCAAACTGATGTGCTGTAGAGGTTTTTTAAGTGGAACAAAAGTTAACAATAAATAGAAAAACTCTGAATAGAAAAGCTCTGTCGTGGGCTTAACCATCTTTACCCGGTCTTCTACTTTGGTCATCTTGACTGGCCAGGCCTGAAATACCATAATGCACTGGAGTTCCTGGCAGCGTTGGGTATGCCAAGATACCTGGCATAGTATATTGAGCTGTGCATGGGCACCTAGTGTACAAAAATGTAAACAGGCAGGTAGGTTTGTTTTATTGCAGAAGGGACAGCCTTAGTTGTCTGCTTGCATTTTTTTTTCCTTTGGGCAATTTTGATTATTATTTGTATACAGTTATAAGGTTTGACATATTTGGTATCCGTTTCATTGCAGATTTCATTAAAATAAAACTAGACGATCCTCCCCAAGGGTCTGAGTTACAACAATTCCTGTTATTGGATAACTTCTGTGTTTTAACCATAATGTGCAAACTTACAATGGAACCTACAACTGGCTGTTTTAGCACCCTTAGACAGACACAGCCTGCACTTGTCACCATCAGGAACCCATCCTGAGAAATGCCATGTAGCTGTCACTGGATTACATGTAGACAGAAAATGGCTGCAGAGAGGATGAAGGAGATCTGAAATACAATAAAGGATGAAAAAATGCCAACACAATATGCATTGCCTATTATACATAGCACTAAACCTAAATACCAAAAAAGCACCAGGAGGTAGTACTAACCGACAATAGAGACATGTCTAATTTGTAAAAAAAACAAACACCCTGGCTCCTGGCAGCTTTTTTGTTTAAGCACTAAACTGTACGGCCCATGTGCACCACACACAGAGAAAGCTGATGTTGCCGGAGTTACATCAACCAATAATTGAAGGGGATCACTGTTTTTAAAGAAGTATGCAGAGGAACCGGGTGTGAACATGGCGCCCTCCAAAGATGGAGTGATGGCAGGTTCTGGATCTGTCAATGGTGCAGGGTGAATGCGCACAGGTATGCGGCTTAATGCTTATGGGCTGATTAGGGCAGAAGCTCAGCACCCACCAACAAGTTTACTTCCACTTTAAAGTGAAAATAGACTTCGCTACTGGGGCCCAAGGTTTTGCTAAAATGTGCAATTATGCTCAGCATTCACCTACCTGTAAAAATGCACCCATCCAGTGATATGTCAGTTGGAATATCCTCTATCACTCTGTGCAGCTTCATCTTCCATGGCCAGGTGGGAATGACACAGCTCCCACCCATGGGGATTACTTTATCTTGGCACAGGTTTTTGGTGAGTCGGTACTTTGAGTCACTTTGTGTTTGTGCAGCTCAGTGTACACAAAAAGAAAAAGTTGAAAGGAGAATCTCTAACTTTACAGACTCTTCTGCCATGAGAAAAGCCTGCCAGCCCAGACTGTTTCTCAAGCGGGCTTTACTTACACGTTAAGCCAGCTCATAAATGTCATGTTTACATCTACCTAAAAGCATTGTGTGATAATATTGCATAATGACGGATGGTTCATGCTGACCTTACAATTCATTAATCAGAACAAACTAGTAAAAAAGAAATGAAGCAGTGTTCCAGAATTGTTTCCTAATAGTTGCAGCACATTAATTCTTTATAATCACCTAACAACTACAAATTACACAAGAAAAAAAAAGACAATAACTGATAAGTAGACATCTCATGCAAACCCATCTATAAGATATTAAAAAGCTACTTTGCCAAAAGGCCCCCTTCATTTCTCTTCATTGCTCTGTGTCAAAACAAAGATAATGCTCTATGTGAAGGAGAGCTTGTTGCTGATGCAAAATGGTTTTACTATTTCTGATATGACGCATAGAAAGAATGTAAGCATTAGATACGTTTCCAGGGCCAGGTCGCCTCGCGGGTCATAATTCAGATTGCAAAGATGACAGGAATGACAGTATTCCTAAAATTTCAATGACATCTTTATTTTCTGTTGGTATGCTGTGTTTACTTTTTAAATGAATCTTGGAATTTGTCTTCTACAGATATCAGCACATAGACCTCTGGTAGCTTGGAAACTATAGAATGACATACTATATACATGTAGCCCCTTCTCTATTCATTTCACAGTTACTGTATTGTGCTCAGTGCAGTTAAGGTTTATGGTTAAGGTGCTTTAAGGTTTACCTATCAGCCAAAAGAAAAATATCAAATCGCTAGTCTAGTCTTTGTTAGCCGGAAAACCCTTCCCTGAGTGCCTTGTGTAGTTTTACTTTTTAAATTGGTGCCAGATTTGGCCCAGAATATTTTGATATATATATATAAGCTTGAGTAGAAAGGCCTGTTTGCTGCAAAATTGGACAATTAATCTCTTTGTTGAAGCAGTGGTCTTTCTGCAGAGGTCCCAAGAGACTTCAGCATAGTTAGACCTAGATTAAAAAGTAAAATCTGATATCTTCCTTTGAGATATTAGTCTTGTGCCTAAAAGTGCATAAACAAAAAGTTTTGAAAAAGAAGGTAGTAAGGTCTCACAAGCCACTTACTCTGGATGATAACTTTAGTGTTCAGTGATCAATTATGACATTGATATATAGAATCTAATCAATGTATTACTCTAGCATGGACACTTCACTGTTTCTAAGTTATTGCTGAAAATATTGTTACTTAGACTTTCTGAACTGATATACATACTTTTCAATGCTTTGTTACACTAAATTGTCTCTATCTCCACTGAAGAAGTAAAAAGCTGAAACGCATCAGAAACTGAGATGAACCTATATATATTACATGGACTGCTTCTTGTATTTATCACTACACATGATACCATTATATCATGAACATTGCAGGTGAATTATGTATAGATCTGACTCTTTGCTCCTACCTATATATGTAAGGTATATATATTTAATTTATATTATGTTAATATATGTCATTGTTATTATGTATTTATATTATTTATTGTTTATAATATTTAAATTACTTTTGATGAATATGTTTCATTGAAAGTTTTTGTACCTGGATGTCAGATTTAGTTTTTAACAATGACAGTTTTCACTTAAGAAAGATGTATGACCAATTCTTGATCTCACATTAGCAGGGATGTATTTTTAAATTTTAGTTCTATTCACGTTTTTCTTCAATGGCATTCATTGTATTAAAACATATTCTGTATCCCTTGCAGCATATCCAATAAATAGGTTCCTGTAAAAACAAAGACATCATTTTAATGAGCACAATTTGGTACATTTTCCCTTTAAGGCGTGTCAGAGATGAGATTATATCCACTGGTTGACAAGTCTACAGTAGAATGAGTTATGCTTTATCCAGCACTACAGAACAACAAACCAGACCAAGACTATACAAAAAACCCACAAACACCTCATTAAACTTTCTGCAGAGAAACATGTTTATGCCATAACACAAAGCATGAGCCAAATTTTGCCATTTCTATATCAAATTACTTATTTAAGGCTTTCTTCTTCTCCAGCATTCATGACAGTGTTAGAGAATTGGTGGTCAAGCAACGAAGCAGAATGTGCTGAGCTGTTACTGCCATCATTAAAGCAAGCGAGGGCTAACACTATTTTATCTTAATTTGTTGTATATAAAAACAGCATGTAACAAGCTAAGAATTATCAGATCCCGGAAATCATTGAACTAGACAAAAACAGAGGTTCAGATAAAGCAGCTCAATCTATCAATTCTGCGTTTGCATGGTATGTTAAACAAGTCAGCTATTTTCCCATGTTTAATCATGTCAGTCATATGCTGCATTTTAGGTGTCAGGTTTTTTTTTTTTTTGCTGTCTATATCCCATTGGGAAAATTTTGCTTTCCTTCTTGTACTGGAAATACAGAAAGGCCGAGGAAACTGGCTCTACTTTGACAGCTGTCACTGGAATAGGTATTGCCATTGGAAGATTTCCCCTCAATTCCTGTTTTGGTGGCAACTGTAAAATGTCACCTTTTCAGTAATTGTTTTGATTTTACAGGTCTAGACGTTATGATAATTTGAAGTTACAACTCAAGCCAGCCTTGGTATTGGAAAAAATAACAATATTTAGCTTATAATAACGTTTTCTTTTTACATTTGGAAAGGTGTTCCCAATGTGTTTCTACATATCTCCTCTTGGGATTGCAGCAAAATTAGCATGAGTCCTCCACATGAGCTCTATATATTGCAAAGATAGCATACATGTTGACCATATGCTCCTAGTGCATGTACAGAAATGAACATTCCTGGTAAGAAAGTCATAGAAAAGCCATTCTCATTGAACCCTAGAGTTCCTTTAGAGATTGCTAGGGGTTCCTCGAACTGGACCTCTTATTTGAGGATGTCTGCATAGTTCCAAGCTCAACACCACTTAATAGAGCCAGTTGCATAGTTTAATGATGTTTTAAATGTCTATAAATGTGTTATTCTAGCCACCACTGTAAGGGGCGCATTCTTTTCACACCCCACCAAACTAGTTTTTTTCCACTGACCCCCAATATGTTAGTTTTAGCAGAGATCTAAAAATTATTTTAAGGGTTTCTCAGGATAAAAATTTGAAGGAGACACTTACTAATTTACCATGCTTTGTTCTGTCCAAATTTTTTTATTTAACCCCATGGTAGGTAAAAAAAATTATAATACTGTTCAGTGTCTTTCATTGATCTGTATATATCTTAGTTCTTTTTATATATATATATATATAGATATTTTTGAACTACTCATCAGATGCACAGTATAAACAATGATTAGCACTTGCCTAATATTGTGTAGATTTTTCCTGTGCTGCAAAAACAGCCTGGATGCATTGAAGCATGGACTTCACAAACTTCTGAAGGTAGCCTGGGGTGTCGAACAAGATATTAACAGCAGATATTTTAAGTCACATTGTCTCTGCCGGCTTACTTTCTTTTAGTGCATCCCTATGCCAACTCTACCAATGATAAATGATACACATGCACCCAGCCATCTACGTTATACCTCAGACCAGGCCAACATCTTCAGTTGCTCCATGGTCCAGTTCTGAGGGTAACTTGCTCATTAAAGGAACATTTGGTGGTAGACAGGATCCAGTATGAGCCCTATGAGTGGTATGGGGCTACAAAGCTCCATACACAGAAAGCTTTGATGCACTTTGTGTTCTGCCAACTATTTGAGTAATTTTTGCTACAGAAGCTCCTCTGTGGGATTGGTCTAACCCAGAGGTCAGCACACTAGGCTGGGCTCTCTCTTGAGTCTAGCCCTAATGACCCTGCCCCCCACCAGGAACAGCCCCTGAAGGGAAATCCCTATCCTTGGCAGTGCTTACGGAGGGGAGGGAATGTTCCCTATTTACCCTGGCGGCGGAAGTGTTAACGCCGGCCATGGTAAATAGGGAACAAAGACACAACAAGGAGGCTCAGGAGCCGAATGCGGCTCCGGAGCTCTGGTTTGTTGTGGCTCCGCAGCGAGTTGCTGGCCGGTATTACTCCGGATTGGCCAGGCTGGCCGGTATTACGCTAGGCTAGGCCATATCTAGCCTAAAGGCCGAAATTTGCCGACCTCTGATCTAACCTTTGGTTACCCATAACCTTGTTGCTGGTTCACAGATTGTCATGCCTTGGACAACTTTTGGTAGGTTCAAAGTACTGCAAAGTTGTGAGTTTAGCTCAGCCAAGGCTATTTATCTACAAGGAGGCTTACAGTACATTATGTTAGATCATATTATAGTGGAACAACTTCTGCACATTAATTAAAGAAGCTTTTAACTGTTCATACTAAACAAAGACATCAATCTATTTCCGGCTAGATCAACTTTCAAGTGCATTTATTTGATATGGCATTAACATGTGATCAGTATTGATTGATGTATACTTGATTCTGTTTTAAAAACAGTGTTTTATATACAATTAGTATCCTCAAAAAAGTCTCCTTTATTTCTGTACTTTAATATGCTCAGTTTGAATTGCCATTTACTAGAACAAAAAGATGTCCAGGTCATGCAAATGTTTTTCTGAAGGATGGAAGTTATAGAACCTAAGCAATCATTTGTTATTTCTTTCATGGTAACTTTTCTAGGCCATGTTAGAAACGCCAAAAACATAGCATGCTTAGCTTGAAGATTATTGGGTCAAAATTAGGGTAAAAACTTACTGATTTACCATGCTTTGTTCTGCACTATGTCTGTTTTTGGATGTGGCTATCTTGATATATACAGGGCTTTGCTTCCTCGGGTCTAAGCTTTCAGCAAGAACAGGATACAGCACAATAGTGACATCACCAAATCTCCTAAAATGTAGGGGATAAATTACAAAGCAGTAGCATGGCTACACTGTGGCCATACAGAGTAGACTAAATATGGTCCAGTTGCTTGTATTCTACTCCCCCCCCCNAAAAAAAAAAAAAAAAACACACTAGAACCAAAGGAAGTATTACTTATGTCAGTTACATTGATGCAGTATGTAGGGGTCTGGTTTCTATTAGGTTCAATGACCACAGACCCAGCACACTTTAATTTAATGACACTTTAGTGCATTGCTGGTACTTGATTGCCGCCAGGGCTGAGGTTCTAAATGGCAGATGTGCCAACTTATCAGACCTTAGGGGAAGGATGTTCCCCAGTGAAGGAGCACTTTAAACTGTATAGCGGTCAAGATAAATATCCAAGGATGTTGTTGGAGGAAACAATATGGGAATCTGAACCAAAAGATTAAGTCAGGGCAGGTGGGGTTCTAGCAAGGTCAGGTTCAAGCAAGCAATCAAATCCAAGAAGTATAGAGTTAACATGGATGAGATGGATTGAGAACAGACCAAAGCCGGGAATAGAATCCAACTGGAAGACAGGAACTAAGCTATGTCTTGAGAACCGTGAAGACTTAAGGGACAGGATAACAAGAACCATGGGACTGCGACAAGGCTACAAGGTGCCAGAGTCACACAGATGCACATCCCAGCTTAGCAGTACAATGGACTGGTACAATGGAAGGCATGTTCTTAGCCATTCTCATGCATGTACAATCAGACAAGACTGTACTGTAGAAATCAGTATCAACAGAAATAGGAAATTGACCAGCAGAGTTACCAGTTGGAATAGCAGCAAATACCACAGGTGGAGAGTAAACAGAGCACAAGTTTCTGGCACAATATTGATGGTGGGGGCCAGATAGCTCTCCTGCTATACCACTAGCATGGTGAAACAAACTACAGCTAATTCAATATGTCTTGTCGATTAGTAGCTTCCAAAACAAAACAAATAAGTAATATGTACAGATCCAAAAGGCTTGTTTACTTAAAATTCTAAAATGTTTATACCAAAGTTCTTTAAAGCCCAGCTCCAGACTAAACATTTGTTTTTAGTTTTGGGCAGATTAGTGGATTTTAATGTTGTCTTTGAAGGAGAAATTTCTTTCCTTATTTTGTGAGAGACTAGGGGTCAATAGGACAGGACAGTACAGACAATTTAAACCTTACAGAATCTTATTGCTCCTACTGCTCTCTTCAGAGACAAATATCCTACTAGCCTGTTAGCTAGGGAGTTTGTCTTTCCCCCCTTTACAACTTTTTTCATGCACTGCTAAAGTGCTTTCTTGGCTTGGCGGATACATAGGTAGGAAAAAACATGATGGATGCAAGCTTAAAAATTGGAAAGCATGTTTCAATGAGAAATTGAGTTGGTTACTGTGCCTGTGGAAGCAACAGCTTATCCATGAACTTACTGTATACCACCAATGGATTTCTCCATTGCTAACACATGTAAGATTAAATATTTTGTACCACATGACCAGAATTTGTATTGACCCTAATGGGTTCCAACATTTGGTTAAAGATATGAAATATAATAAAATGTATTCATATAACAAAAAAATATGACATAATATATGTAAGGTTTTAAGAATTTTGCACCTGAAAAAAACTTTTACCAGATTATCAAGAACTTGAAGTTGGGAGGTTCAGTTGTGTTGAAGAAGGCTTTAGGATGTCCAAGAGTGTCCAGCAAGGACAGTCTCCTCTCAAGGAGCCAGGCATTGAATTGTGTTGCCACAAGCACAGAGCTTGCATGGAGGTTAGCACTAGGTCACAGGTTTGAATCCCGGCCAGGACAATATCTGCATGGAGTTTTGTGTGTTTTTCTCCAGTACCCAGCCCAGTTACTCTCTTCATCTCCATCTTCTACCTGTCCACTTGAACACAATTTCCTCCGACTTCGTGCCTATTCCTCCACCCTAGCTTTGGCACTAACTGAACTATTCAACCTCTCCCTTTCTACTGGTATATACCCCTCCACTTTCATACATGCCATAATTCTCCCTATCCTGAAGAAACACTCATTAGACCCCTCCATACCTTCTAGCTACCGCCCTATCTCCCTTTTCCCATATGTTTCCAAACTTCTTGAGCGACTTGTCTTCAAAAGATTCACCCATTACCTGAGCACCAACTCTCTCCTTGACCCCCTCCAGTCTGGCTTTGGAGCTGCCTATTCCACAGAAACAGCTCTTACTAAAGTGGCCAATGACCTCATCGAGCTAAGTCGCAAGGCAACTTTTCCCTCCCCCTTCTCCATAAACTTTCCTCTGCTTTTGACACTGTTGATCACCCCCTTCTAATACAAATCATGCGCTCCATTGGTATCAGTGACACTGCTCTCTCTTGGTTTGCTTTTGGTGTTCCCCAGGGATCAGTCCTTGGATCGGTTCCCTTTATCTGTACTCCTGCTCACTCGGTAGGCTTACAGTACCATCTGTATGCTGATGACACTCAAATCTTTCTGTCCACCCCTGACTTTTCTCCTTCAGTCCTGGATAAGGTCTCATGCTGCCTGTCAGCCATTTCATCATGGATTTCCAACCAATTCCTGAAACTCAACCTGGATAAAACGGAACTCATCATCTTCCCCCCCTCAAAATCCAAATTACCCCCTGAAATATTCCTAACTGTTTTTCGGCCCTCCCCTCAGGCACATTGTCTTGGTATCGCCTTGATTCTTCCATCTCTTTTACCCCCCATATTCAGAACATTTCCAGGTCCTGTCTCTTTCACCAAGCAACATCACCAAAATCCACCCCTACCTGTCCCCAGAGACCACCAAACTCCTTGTACACGCTCTTATTATCTCTCGTCTGGACTACTGTAACCTCCTCCTTTCTGCTATTTCACCAACCCGACTCTCTCCTCTACAATCTATTACACTGATCATCAAACATTTTCTTGCCAAACAGATTAAAGTCATTTTAGGTTATGTTTGAAGCACAGATTCTAAATATGGTATTGGTTTTGCTAGATTGGCTCTAGTTTTTGAAATAATTACCTCAATAATAACCTCATAGAAATTGAATGAAACATGAAAATTAAGCAAAATTAAACCAGATATGCCTACGTATACAATTTTTTTTTTTTTTAAATACTTATTACTTTTAAATACTGTCAATATATTCTATATTCAGTATTTTTACAGAACTAATCACAAAGAAGTCATTGAAAAACTCAGTTTGTATGATTTTATTTTATGCTGATGATCAGAACAGTCTTGTTGAAGGCTCCAGCAGTAGTCTGCCATCATGTGTCTATCCCATCTGCCCTGATACCTTTCTTCCATCACCTTTATATCTTGATGGAACCTCTCCCCTTGTTCCTCACTGAAATCGCCAAGGTTTTCTGGAAATGTTTGCAAATGGCTATGGAGATAGTATGCCTTTATACTCATAGTAACACCCACATTTTTAAAGTCTAAGAACAAGTTTTGTAGCAGTTCTTGATAATTTTGTGCTTTATGGCTACCCAAGAAGTTCTTGACAACCATGACATAGCTGTGCCAGGCAGAAGCTTCAGTATCAGTCATGTAATTTGTGAAATTTAAATCATTTATCAGTTTCCAAATCTGCGGTCCATCAAAGATTCCTGCTTTTAATTTTTCAGTACTCAATCCAGGGAAGAATCTACAAATGTATTTGAAGCAATCACCGTCCTTGTTCAGAGCTCTAACAAATTGCTTCATTAATCCCAACTTTGTGTAGTGGAGGGAGAATGATTTTGTCAACCATTGGCTTGTTAATAATGTTCGCTGCACCTTTTTTCATGTTTTCCCTTGGAAGCCATGTCACTTTTTTCCAGTGGTCCTGCTTTGCTCTACTATCCCACAAGCAGATGAAACATGGGTACTTTGTGTGTCCACTTTGCTGTCCAAGTAGGAAGTTCACCATTTTTAAATCAACACATATGGACCATTGGTGTTCATGATAGCAAAGCTTTTGTAAGACCATTTTGATATTTTTATATTCTTCTTTAGGTTTTGTTGAGTGACCAATTGGAATTGATGCATAGCAGTTGCCATTATGCAGTAAAACAAATTTCAGATTTCAGAAACAGATTGTTGTTGGTAAAATCGTCTATTCCGATTCCTGTATCACAAGAACTAGAGCCAATTCAATGAAACTGATGTAATTTCTGGATTCAGCAGACCTGAAATACACTAAATATATTAAAAAAATCGATGGCAAAGAAAAAAGCTGTTTTTATGAATGCTGCAGCCAGACTCATCCATCCTTCCCACTGCTCCTCTTCTGCTGCATCTCTTTGTAGTTCCCTTCATTGGCTTCCATTTCATCTTAGAATCAAACTCAAGCTCCTGTGCCTTGCCTTCAAATCCCTCATACCCTCATCACACGCACGGCTCCAAGGCTTTTCTAGAGCTGCCCCAACCGTCTGGGATGGTCTTCCTCGTCTTATTTGGCTTGCTCATACTTTCTGCCCATTCAAAAAAGCACTCCACCCATCTTATTCTGCCTTTTGAAACCATCACTACTTCCCACCACTACATATCTCCCCTCCTATTGTGTGTTACTTCCCCCACCTCCTAGATTGTAAGCTCTTTGGGGCAGGGTCCTCTCCTCCTGTGTCTCTGTCTGTATTTGTCTGTCATTAACCCTATTTAATGTACAGCGCTGCATATAAATTGACGCTATATAAATCCTGTTTTATATTAATAATCCCAAAAAACATTCAGTTAGGTTATTCGGCTTCCCCTAAATTGACAATGGAAATTACATTTGACTATGGTGGGGCATTAGATTGTGAGTTCCTTTGAGGGACAGTTAGTGATATGACTTTGAATTTGTAAAGCTCTGCGTAATATATTAGTGCAATATAAACACTAGTAAATAATATTGACAGCAGGTGGGTGTGAGTGCATCTACACACAAAGTGAGACAAGACTTTTGGACAAGGGAGTTTGTTCATTCACAATTCTACCCAAGAACACTGCCATGAATAAAGAATGATATCAAAACTGTCTTGAAAAGCAACTTCTTTCAACAATCCAAATGCAATTTAGTGATGATCTGTGTGTTTTGCATTATGTTGGAGCACCATATCATAGGGCAAAGTGATCAAGAAGTGACCCATGGTCAGGGAATTCCCCAGATCTTAATGACATTGAGAATCTGTGATCATTTTATATGTATAGACCCAGATAAATTCAAGTTTTTGTATTAAAAGAATCTAACTCATAACACAATCAATGTTTCTTACTGTACTGTACGACATCATCTTTTTTTCTTCTTAATATTATTATTTCTATACCATGCACAGCAGCCTGCACTTTGATTTTTGCTGCTTATTTTTCACGCATAATTCTTGGGGGGATACCCATGAGAACATGGGGAGAAAGTGCAATTCAAGGTTTTTTTTAATCAGTGTAGCTTTGTAACAGAGACTGAAATTATATGTTCATGCACACTGTTACAGCCCATGATGATATTGGGAGTTATACTGACATGGATGTGGATTGTGCACGTGGGCATTTTTTTAACTTTAATCCTCTGGCACACTGTGGGATGAATAATTAGTGGATGAAATATCAGAAACAAAAGTCCAAGCATGTAACACCCAAGTAGAGTTTTGCACATTGAACTTTTTATTGTCTTTTTATAAGGAACTGTGCTTGTTCCATTTGTATGTTTAGGAGCACGGATGGCTGTTCAAAATATACATTTTTTGTAATCTGAAATGAAGGTTAAATGTGGACTTTTGTAGATATAAAATACACCATTTAATGCAGCCAAGTATTTTTAATTACATATTAAAATAACTTATTTTAATATAAGTATATGAGTTTTACTTGACAACTTGGCAATGTTCTCTACCGCACTGCCGACAAGGAACAGTATATAGAGCAGGGAGCAGAGAGATGGCTTCATGAGCTTACTGTGCTCTTGCACTGTCCACTCAGCAGGCTGAGGGTTGGGAGAAGAGAACACCACTATATTCCTTCTACGGCCTGTAACAGGGCAAGTTGCATCAGCCATCTAACTCTGCTGTGTGAATTTCAGGACTGGGTTGAAATACATACATACAAAACTTTTGGCTAAAAAAAGAAGTGCTCATATCTGTGTATTTAGCAGTTGCGAGTTCAGCTTTAAAAAGACAGCCTAAGCTGTCCTGAATAATCTGATGGTTTAAAGGAAACCTGTAATGGCAGTGGAATATATTATAATTGCTGACTTTCTGGTCTTCATCCTGATTCTTTGGCATCACACAGAGTCACAAGTAAAGTATCCAGATCAAGTTTGACTTCACTTTGGCTACACAACTTGATTTGTTACAGGATTGTTCTAGGTCACTAAGCACCTTTGATCACTCCTTCCCACCTATGCACATTTTGGAAGGATGAGTATATGCAAACTGGTAACCTTTAAAGCATTCTGAAAATTGTGGGGCCAAATCACAGCTATGCAATGTATTAATAAAGATGTATCAGTGTTATCAGTTATGAAGCACTTCACTAAAACAAGTCAATTTGTAGGTCTGTTCTGTTGTGTTGGCAGCTCATGCAAATACTGTAACATCCTCCTCTCTGGTATTCCACTAACCCGACTCTCCCCTTCTCTTCTGCTGCATCTCTTTGTAGTTCTCTTCATTGGCTTCCATTTCACCTTAGAATCAAATTCAAGCTCCTGTGCTTTGCCTTTAAATCCCTCCACAGTTCTTGTCCCATCTTTCTGACCTGATAGAAAAATACTCCCTTAGCCGCGCTCTTTGCTCCTCCAATGACCTACAACTGATTTCCTCACTCATAACCTCATCACACGCACGGCTCCAAGACTTTTCTAGAGCTGCCCGACTCTCTGGAATAGTCTTCTTTGTCCTACTAGGTTTACTCCTTCTTTCTGCTCCTTTAAAAGAGCACTCAAAACCCAACTTTTCCAACTTGCCTGTCGTCTTTAAACCCTCATTACTTCCCACCATTCAATGCCTCCCTCTCCTATTGTGTAATACTTCCTCCACCTCTTGGATCGTAAGCCCTTCTTGGCAGGGTCCTCTCCTCCTGTGTCACTGTCTGTGTTTGTCATTTGCAACCACTATTTAATGTACAGCGCTGTGTAATATGTTGGTGCTATATAAACATGTTTATTATTATTATTATTATTATTATTATTATTATTAATAATAATATTAATAATAAAGGACTGCCTCAATGGAGACACACCTCACAGAATAGGGCGCACATCAATTGAAAAGATGAATGTGCATGGGCCCTCAATAAACTACCTGAGGAGTGACCACAGAACATAACCTTAAGTTAAAGGATAGAAAAGTTTGGCCATATAATTCTTCTTGAAAGTTCCTGCTTTTATTTTACACATATTTTGTAGTTTTCTTTTCCTTGTTTAAAGGTATTGGCAGGGGAGTGTAACTGATTTACAGCTCTTTTTTTTACTATAATCAAACACAACAAATGGAGAACAGGTGTTAGGAAACAAAGTAATAAATTAGAATATAATTTACAAAAAAGCCAAACATTTTAGTAACAGTGTACCAAAGTAATACTGAATACAACATAAAAAGCAACTACTCACACTAATACATGGGTATTTCCATTCTGCAAAGTTAATAAGTATACGACTTTCATTCGATTAATAAAGACGATAATGAAATCAACCATTTTGGAAGAAGTATGCACCAGTTCACCAAGAGTTCAACATTTGCCAAACCTGGAAGTTTTAGCACCAAAATTATGTTTTTGTTCTCTGCACAATACTTCCATTTCATAATATTATTTGGCCCTTGAACCCAATGAAATTTGGAGCATATTTTTAATTTGTTTGGAAGTATGATGAAAAACTATAGCTTTTGTACCATACTACGATTCTGTAGCAGCAGCAATTTTTATTATGTATAACATTACAATATTGGATAACAGCTAATCTATTTGATTTTATTGACATATTATTGCTTTAAAGCTGAACTCTAGGAAGATGTAAAAACAAATTAATGAAGCTCTGTATTATTGACACATCATTTTTTTAAATACAAGCAGTGTAAGTGATGCAATTTGACTTTCAGCCTCTTGCATTAGAGCTCAGAGTACAGGAGGGAGAAGCAGAACAAGGAGTCAATCAGATGTGCTGCAGTGCAGGTGGAGTGAGCAATGAAGGACAGATGGGCTAATCGGTGTGGTGCTTCTCTTTACACTGTCCAATCACTTGCTTGGGAAGGAACAAGACCTGTATGTATTGCTCAACTGCAGCAGAGAAAAAAATTCAGGTGTTCTGTCTTGCCGGACAAGGCTCTGTGGCTGAGCTATGTGAATCTAAGAACTGGATGCAGAGAATTACAAACCCATTTCTGCATTTAGATATTTGCCTGGAGTTCAGCTTTAATTATAAACCTTTTACTTTTATTTGTATTTCTAAATTGGTGCAGCTTTATTGGATTATAAACATCTTGGTCTATTACGTAGCACCGAGGAAATAGCAAAATATAATGGTATAAACAATTCATATCCCTTTCATTTGAGGTAAAAATAATTTTCCAACTTTAAACATGTTATTACCTAAAAAAATACAATAATTATAATATTAAACTCCAATAAATGCAAGTGTTCCCTCATGTCACAAATGATATTCTTTACATCAAGGCTGGATACATCTACAGCACCAAATCGTAAAACAAGCAACCTTATCAAACCTATTTAAGCCATTGTGCCAAGAGGTAGCATTGTAAAATTTCAGATTGTCACAAATTGTGTATGTGCATGGAACTACTGCAATTTATTCGCTATATTCTCTCTGCTGATTCACATTAGTTTATACATAGAGTGAACAGAAAACATTTAGTAGCTCACTTTCCTTAACACACTTCAATAGTTACAAGCATTGATGGATAAGATGTGTTTCCGATGGTTGGTATGGTAGTGAGGACTCAACATTCAGGACAGAAATTATTTAGTGTCAAATATACGATTTTATATTGTGTGTACAGTGGACCATGCTAGAACATAATAAGTGATTTAGTTTAAAATAAGAAAAAAAGTTATCTATGTAGCCCGATCTTTAAAGGGTAAGTCCAACCAAGAAGGAAATTTAGGGTTAGTAGATACTGAAAAGTTAAACCACCTGAAAGTCTCTGTTGTGGTTGTGTTGGCAGGTGTGGACATTGGCCAAGGCATCACAAGTGGATTCACATATGCCGTTAGATTTTATAGCATTTTCATTTAATCAGAATGAACAAGAATGGACAAAATTGAAGGATGGATAGTAGACCATGGTAATTAAGGTTTTTGGACTGTACATTTTTCAGATATGGAAACATTCAATTTTACTAATGGCAAATTTTGCCTGGTGGAGGGGAGGTTTTGTTACTTATTTTTTTATGTTTTTGTAGAGTTGTAGTTTTGGCAAAACAGTAGCTCCAGAATAGTTTGAAAATAGCTGGGCACCGTAAAACTAATCTTTCCTTGTTACTTAATATGCTATTTTATGTACTGTATTTATTCGTGTGGAGGCCAATGTCTTGGTGTAAGCAGAGCCTTGCTTTCTTATGCCAGAGCCTCCAGAACATGAACAGTGAGCATCCAGGACAGTGAAAACTGTCGGTGCTGGATGTGAACTATAGCAGAAATGTGGCTATGGGATCTTGGTAGGCATAACTGTGCAGAGGGTGATTTGGGTTAGTTTAAATCAGGGGAGGGACTAGATAGCTGCACTGTGTCTAAAAAAGCAGTTATCCCTTAAAGTCAGTCCCTAAAAAAAATCTTGAATTTAGGGACTGTCACACAGCTTTCACTATTGACTCCAATGCACTTTCCAAAAGTATTGCCAAAATTTGCCAATAAATTTAGGGAAATAGAAATTCTCCGTTTCCCTCATTTCCAATTGCCACTGGAGGCTACAGTAGATGTGAGAGGTCAGGAATCGACCCATCAATCTATTCCAAAAACAATCATCTTGGATGGACTGACCCTTTATGTATCTGAGGCAACTGGTACCATTTTATTTTTCAATGCAGTTTTTAAGTATGAAATATTTGGTAAACTGGGCATGACAGTGAAAGTCTATATTCTGTAAAAAGTATCACATTATATTAGCATTACTTTCTATCTTGAATGTACTGTTCACTTAGTTCTATCAATCTGTTTTACTTTGAATAACACAAATGTCCCACATCCCAACCTCATGGCATTGCCATCATAACAAATAAACATCTTAAAAAAGGAAGGACTTTACATCACACTTCCAGAACACCAGAAAACGCGAGCAGTGTCAATCATCCCTAATCCTCTGTTTCAGCATGATGGCTGCCAACATAATTATGAGAGATATGAGAGATATGTTACACTGTAATAATGTTACCCTATTGTATATATGTGCCTAAGATTATGGAGTAAAACAAAAAGGGTTAAGTAAGGGGCCTATTTATAAAGATAAATAAAAAAAAGTTTTTTTCAAAAATTGTCTCTAAATTCCAATAGAAACTGAAATGAAAATTTAACAAGAAAATAAAAACAACAGGTCAATAAAAAATAAGCTATTTTAGGAGTTTAGCATCTCTACATAAAAACGGATTTAGGTATAATTTTTAGTTTTTAGTGAAGAAAATATTTTACTTGGTAATTTCTACTTTATGAAAAAAAAAAAAAAGAAAAAAATAAGTAAGGAGAACAAAATTCTAACTTTGTTGGAAACAATGGAGATGATAAATCCCCAGAAATAGGAGAACTGACAAAGTTAATGTTCACTTAGCATAGTAAGTATGGGGAAGCTTAGGGTATTACTATGCACATGTGACAGTAGATGGGGGTCTATTTATTTGTGAATTGGGTCTAAACATAAATTTGAATTTAAATGAATAGTTTCTCTCTAGGAGGTTGCATTTACTTGTGATAAAAAAGTGGATTTCTCTCTCTCTCTTTTGTTTTTGTAATATAGTACGGCTTTATGTTGTACGTTTTTTGTATGTTGTTCTATAGGGTTCATTTGTGTTGGGTTCATGAATTTTTTTTTGTTTTTTAAGTTTTTTTCCAAAAAAATCAATAAAAATGAACTTAAAAAAAAATATGGGGAAGCATTGTTCACTTTGAATGACTCTAAGTGAATGACTGGATTGAACATAACTTTTACTGTATTTACTAAGCAAAGTGAACAAACATTAAGCCATGTAAATATTCCTTTAGTAAATCAATCACAAAATGATTGTTAAAAATTACAAAAATGTAAATTGTGTTCTTTACAAACTGGCCCCAAGCAGTGTACTTTCTCTATTGTGTAGACTAACAACGTGGAAGGTAAAATACCTAATTATATCTATAACATAAAAAGTCAGTATCATTCTATAATTTCTTCCACAATACTATTTAATTTTGTCAAAGGTAGCCTCTGCAAGCCTTTGTGTCCTGCTGCATGCAGCCTGAATGGAGAATGTAAAATTTGTGTTTAAGACATATGGGAAATGTGCATTTGGAAAGCTTCTTATATTGGATAGAGACTGCAGGATAGAAATTAAGGACATTTTATATACATCTTTAACAAAAACTACATCACTAAATATTGTGCAAGAAAGGTGCAAAAGTCAGACTGTTAACAGGTGCACCAGAAAAAAAAACAAACAAACTATAAAACTACCTCCAAATCACAAACTGATCCACACGTTGCACAAATGAAATAAAGTGCGTTAAGACAAACATACATTTTCTTTGCAGCAAGTTTGCTATCATAACGTACTATGGAGTATTTTAGAAAATATCCTCTCCTATATTTCTAAAACAAGTTTACATATTTTCTCATGGATCTTTTATAGCCTGTATTAGAAATATGACCAAACAGTACATATCGCAGAAAGTGAGGTGTTAATGTGTGATAATTTAATATAGTTTATGGAAACATTCAGGTGGACTGATATCTAGAATCTAAACGTGAATAAAATGTTTGCTGATGCGTTTCACATTTTGGATTTCTACTGTTTACAGCCCAATTGAACTTTTACCTTAATCAACAAAATACATTCTAGGTGCATCAAGGTTTGTAAAATTTTACAGTTTGTATAGAAAACAGCTACAATGAGGACAAGCTGGTCATCTGCTAAATATTATATAATAAGGACCTAATCTATAAACTGAAGCAGAGGGTTCACTGCAGAAATATGACCCGTCCCCTGCTTAGTCAGAACAGAGCTTTTTATCCAGCAGAAATAACAGATCAGCAGATTGGATATCTATGGCTCTGACTCAGAAAGAGGCGGGGTCAGACCTTTGCAGAAAGATGGCTGCTTCTATACAGGTAGCACTGGTCCTTCCCAACAGCATGCTTGTAAATTAACACTTTGTTCTATTTAAGCTGAGGCTGTTTCTAAAAATGAACTGTAAGACTTTGCATGTTTTGTTTTGAAGCACCTAAAAAGTAACTGAACATTCATTTGAGCTGGACATAATTATGTAAATTGGAGATGGTTTGAAATATTGATTCAGCATCTGGCAGAGGACAATGGAAAGGCCAACATCATAATAACTATATTAAAAACTGTTGATCCTCCCATTACACTATGTAGTGGACAGACATTAAAAAGACACAGAAAATACAATATCTTGTAATCTTTAAAAACCTGTTTTAAATATATTTATATTAACTAAATAATAAGAAAGATAGCACCAATGACAACTGCTCTTATGCTTTTTTTTCACATTTGTAAAATTGGCGGATTGCAGGCAATGTGTTTTTTCTCTTTTTATCGAAGGACAGTCATGATATTGCAAGCTGTACTGATACTAACTTTGACTGAAGAAGTAGACCTGCAGCTGTATGCATGTGTCACTGACGCAGCTCTGAATACTGACAATTGTATACCTTTTATATATGTTATTTGCTTCACAGCAGTATTACAGAAAAAAAATGCTGAAGAATTTAGGCAGAATAACAAAATACACTTACTTTAGTTTTGATTTATAATTGCTTCTTAAATAACATTTCAAAGCCCATTTTTATAAGTTAAACTTCTGGTGCCGTAAAACTGGGATAAAATATTTATAATTTTTTAGGTATGAAGAATTTCTCTCTCTTTTTTTTTTAAACCAAGTCCTATCAGCATTTGAAAAAAAAAAGTTTTAAATACAGTTCGATTCAGTGTCATTTTGCAAGTTCATAAGAAAAAAAAATCGTACAAGGAGGTAAGCTTGGTGATTGGTGTAGTGACAGCACAGCTGTTCTAAAGTCTGCTGCGTTTTAGTAGCATGCTGCTAGCTTCCACAATCGGCGGCCTCTCCTCCTTGCTGTTGTGTCCAGTACTTTGGATAAAAATTTCACTTCACAGAAGTTAAATAGCGTGGGGATCCTGTCAGTTGGGGCTGACAAAGTGGTTATGTTTTACACAGGATTCAAGGACGCTTCAAGGACATGTCCCTCCTCTGTCTGTCTGGTTAGTGGGCCATCCACAGATTGAACACTGCTCTGTTCGTTATGTTGTGGGGTGGGTCAGTGTCCTTGGCATGTTTTACAACACATCTGTCTGAAGTAGGCTCGGCTACAAAATTTGAACTTCAGCACCAACGGGCAGTAAGCCACTTTGTTCACATCTTTGCACTCTGTTCAGGAAAGAAAACACAAATTAGAACAGAATAATAATAATAGTAATAATTTACACATTATGTAAATGTCAGGGAGGAAAATTGTAGAATTATTATTTGAAATAAAAAGTTTGCTTTATGTTTGAAACCATAGTATTAGAAGAACCATAATAGAGGCGTTTCACACCTTTGCAATATAATGCGTTCTTTGATGTGATATATAGTCCACCAAGTTCAACCATTAAGGAAATAAACATATCCCAGATAAAAACCCTGTGGATGTGGTTAATCCTGAGCAGGGGTCAGCAAACGTTTTTGGCTACTAGGCCAATTCAGGAAGTCAAGAAGGCACACTAGGCCAGACGCTCTCTCGAGTCCCACACTGATGGCTCCGCCTCCCACCAGGAATGCCCCTGAAGGGAAATCCCTCTCCACCACAATGCAAACGGAGGAGAGGAAATGTCCCCTTACCCCGGCCGTGGAAGTGTTAACGCCGGTGGTGGTAAATAGGGAAGGGAAGCATAACAAGAAGGCTCAAGAGCCGCGGGTTTCCCACTCCTGCAGGAATTAGGCTGATCGATCAGGGGGGCGTTAGGCCAGAACGGACTACTGGCTAGGCCGTATCTGGCCTAAAGGCTGGAGTTTGCCGACTTCTGATCTAGAGGAAGGCAAAAAAAAAACCCTGGTTCAATTTGCTCCAACAGGGGAAAAAATTCCTTGCTGATTCAATGAAACAATCAGATGTTCTCTAGATCAACGGTCTGTTATCTTTACTTTAAAGCTTTAATACCCAGTTATATTCTGTGCTTCTAGAAAAGCATACAGCTTTTTCTTAAAGCAATCTATAGTAGTTGCTGAAACTACTTCCTGAGGGAGGTTATTCCATATTTTTACAGACCTTACAGTGAAGAATCCCTTCGTTATCCGGAGATTAAACTTCTTATACAGGGTGACGATATCCCCACATAAATGTCTCTTCTCAAGGGAGAATAGTTAATTTTCATATAACTTCTCATAGCTGAGCTCCTCCATTCCTTTTATTAGTTTAGTTGCCCTTCTCTGCACTCTCTCCAATTCCACAATGTCCTTTTTGTGAAGTGGTGCCCAAAACTGGACTGCATATTCCAGATGTGGTTTGACCAATGCTTTGTACAGGGGCAGGATTTTGTATCCATCTCTGCAGTCTATTCCTCTTTTATTACAAGAAAGTACTTTGCTAGCTTTAGATATTGGAGCTTGACATTGAATGCTATTATTAAGCACATAATGTTTTTTTTCCCTAGATGTTATATGAATATCTGACTTGAATAATAAATTAATTAAAATGAGTATTTTTTAGTACTCTTTTCACACATTGCTATTGATTATAATATATTGTGCATTTTAAGCAAAATGTGCCATTAAAAACTTGTAAAAAATGCAATGCACTAATGTGAAGAGCTTTGAAAAAATATACAGTAGCAATTTCCATGCACTTTAATCTGAAAAATTCATCTAAATAAATAGGCTTTGTTTGTGACATTACAAGTTTCAACATGTACCAAATCAAAACCCACTTCTGCTCAAATTCAGTGATATATCATATATGGATTCCTAGTAATACACAAATCAAGTGTCATAAAACCTGAAGAGCTGTATAAGCCAAATGTATACTGTCCTCCAACATATAATAGGAATGCAATGACTGTATTACTAAACCACTGTAAAACCTTAAATAACCCAACATACCTCTAGAGCAATGAGAATTTAACACATCGGATTCAAACATTTCCTTGACTTTAAATTAATTGGATCAAACGGAATTATTCCATTTGCACTGGCACGTCTAGATGTCAGCCTCACTTGGTAAGGTATAAAATTTGTGGATTTACAGTGAGTAAAATGATCTAAATTACTCTGCAAAATCCATTGCCATTGGACAACACTGAGCCATAAAAATGTCATCTGGAGAAGATGTAAAGGACAAAGATATGCTTTTGTAATTGCCAAGCACAATAGCATCTGCTATTTTCAGGGTGTTACAACTGGCTAAAAATTACAGCCGTAACAAAGCTGCTTATCACGCCATATAGATTGCTGATTTTCCTGCTCTTGGGAGCAAGTCAATATCCTGCATTTTATAGAGCGTTGAATGTGACAAAGAAATCATGAAGGCAGCATAACAAAGCTACAATACAATGACCCTGCCAGGGAAGGAAATATCAACTTTCTACGTTTGCTCTCTCTTCAACTGTCTCTAGACGTTTCTGATCTTATAAGGCTTCGATAGCATCCAAGATATTTCCAGTGAAAGGGTTATAGAAGGTTGGAAGTGCTTGAAATTCTAAGATAAGAATGGGAATTAAATGACCCAGTGAAGATTTATTACTGAGCGGTTTTCAAGAATGCAAAGAAACTATATAAACAGCTGAGTGTGCTTCTTATAGATGAAAACAGAATTAATGAACGGACTCTGCTAAAGAGAAATGTAGATCCAGATTCTGCTAATGATGGCAATGTACACGCAACAGTACTTCCACAATTTATAAGCTAGAAGTGTTATAGTGTCATTATCTCAAGATAAAACTTTTACCAATTCCAAAAGACCTGAAAATTATTTTGAAGATTCCTTTCTCGTAAAAAAGAGTGTGAAAGGCTGCTCTAAAGCAGTGGCCGCCAATCTTTCGGCCGTCACGGACCACTAAATCCATGGAATCTTGACCACGCATGCACGGGGAACTTCCCCCAGAGTGACGTTGTGATGCATCCACATCCCTGTGCTACTGTCCCCCCAGGATGTTTAGCAAGCAGGTCTGAGCCTACGATGGGAGAGTGGGCGGGTTGTGTCCATACAGGGACAGAGCTGCGGACCACCAAATTTTTCTCAGACTGGTTGGTAACTGCTGCTCTTAAGTGTCTTGTTCTCTTCCCAGTTTACATTTAAAGACAAAGATAAAAGATTATGGTCTTCTGGTGGGTACAATTTTGTCAAATTATTAAAAAAAAAAAAAAAAAAGAATATAATTGTTTGTTCTTGTTCCTCTGCTGATTTATTTGCCTAAAGATAACGCCAGTACCAAGAAATTATTCTTATTTTCTCTCAGGCTCCTGAAGCTCTTTAGCTTAAATTGAATCCTATTATGTGCACATCTTGAGGAACATGTAAATATTTTATTGTCCATAGGCTGACCACAGGTAATTTTAGATACAGATTCCTTCGCACACTGTGAGTAAAAGGTCATGTTAACATAATTTAAAGAAAAGGTTTAGTGGTACAAAGGACCAATGATGTAACAAATTGCTATAGGTTCTGGGCCTAGGGTGGGAAGAAAATCAAACTGTAATGTCTGCAGTATGGAATAACTGACCCTAAATGCATGGGAGCTCTATTCAGCTCTATTCACAAACCCCTCCTGCATAATATGTTTTATTTAGCTGGCTTAGAGTGGAGTGAAGAATATTTAGAAAATGGCCTTTTAGTAAGGGAGGCACATTAGTAAGAAGCTCAATGACTGCTCTTAACATATATACCAATTTTACCAAGAGTAAAGGTAGACAAAAAAAAAGCTGGAATGTTGACTTATGATCTGGGCACACTTTACTCACTATGCAGATCTCAAGAGGCAGCACGAATGTTGTGGTTCTAGTGGTTTAGTGTGTTCCACTAATGTTTATGAGTAGCATAAAAATCCTGTGGTAGTCGCTGTCTGCACTCTACTCTCAACAGAAGAATGTAATATAATCCTTGCATGTGCAAGTGTTGGATTATGATCTTCATGTTACCACCAGCAGAATGTTTTTTTTGAAGAAGAAGAAGGTAACATATTGCTTAACATATCTAATTATGATTCTCTGCTCTTTAACTTTAATAACCTTTATGGGACAAGAAGTTTTTTAGGATGTATTTCCTATGAAACTAACATGATGTTTTTTGGCATTCTATAAAAAATAAACATAACAAAGAATGCTTGCCCCTTGTATTTGCCCTGTTGGCAATAATCAATAAGAGAAAAAAAAAGGAAAATTTAAGTTGTTAAAGCTGTCACCAGACAAATATGTGAGATTAAATCTTTCACTGGGTTGAAATAAATGGTGACCACTGTCCCCTCACTGTGTAGGGATTTCCAACTGTTGCATTTCTTGGACAGGAATAAAAGCAAAATCTCTCCAGTCGGGACAGAGAGTGCAAAAGAAAAAAAAATACAAGAATTTACACTTCCCTAATTTATCCAAAACTTAAACAAGGCTTAACACATATTTCAGAAAGTAACGAAAGTCTAATGTGTGCATCGTCAGTTGTGCGTACGTATTAGTGCAGTGGTTCTCAAATCTTTTTAAGTAATTTTAAAAGCAGCTGAACTTTACTTAGCCCATCATCCCAAGGGGGCATGGCACACACTTTGAGAAGTACTGCCAGTACTGCACAGAGTAAGTAAGTATGTAAGTGTATGCCACACATGAATGTGCCCATTTTCAGACAAATTATTAGCCAAAAATCAAGCAGTATATGAAATCTGGTTGAAAAGACTCTTCATTTGATTGTGTATGCAGTTCTTTAGCTTTTTTTTTTTCTTCGTTCCTATGTAATTGAATAATTTTGGCAGGTGTGTGGACCCAGCTGGATTGTAAATATCTGGCAGCATAACCAAGTCCATGATATGTAAGGCCTTCCGAGTTGTGTGGGCAGACCAATCACTATGTGTATTGGCAGGACAGGCAACTGAAAAGGCATATATTTCTTCATAGCTGTATGCATTTCAGCTTTCTTTCAGTCTTGGCAGGATGCTACTGACACTTGGAGCCCATTCATTGTGCTAAATATTAACGGCAATGCTTTCCAAAATATGGTCATGTTTGGCTATTAGTTGATGTAATCTGGATAGATCAGGGGCGAGGCCTGAAGTATCCCGATTAAAATTTAAACATGCTAAAATACTATTACCAATTGTATTTATTTATGAAAAATGGTCCTTTCTAAGAGTATGGTTTTACATTGTACTGTAAAATGCCTCTACCCTACCCAATACATTGTTCTCATAAATCTCTGGCTTGTGGCTGCAGTACTATTTGAACTATTTAATGAAGAATTACTGTAGCTATAAAATAGTTTAGTCTACAACAGACCCCTCTTGACTCACCATATTGAAGCAAATGAAAACCAGTAATGTATGTGTTTGTGTGTGTTATTCATTGTCTCATGTCTGCTTTGTTAAGAAAATGTCTTTTACCTGCCCTGGCGTCAAATATAAGTGCTATATTGTACTAAAAAAAACATTCCATTTAATCAGAAACATTTTCCTTTTGGACCACAGCTCCAACTTTAATTCAGGCTTTCATGTTCTGCACTTGAATGCCCTACAGTTCAGATTCCTATGGCTATCACTATCCTTATATACAGAAAAATTGTAACAAAGTAATTGTATTTTGCATGACAATTGTGGCATAGATGCCCACTCAAAAGCCCAGCCATATACTCACCCTCTGTGTTGGAAATGGGGCTACTGTCACATTTGCTTTCACACTGCTGCATTGAAGGTGGGCGAAGAGTTTCTGGACAATCATTTGATGCCTGCCCCGTGTATGACAGACACTGCACTGTTCTCATCTGCTGTCCCAGACCGCAGTGCGCTGAACACTAAAGAATAAAGAGGAGGACATTCTGTTATGTACAATAAACATTGACTTACTCTGAAGTCTTAAGGCCTTTGAATCTAAAAACAAATTAATCTGTTTAACAAGAAACAGGAGTTCAGCTTTAGAACTGTACAGTAAAAAAAAAACAGATAACCACATGGTTTTTAAGGTTTTTCAGTTTGAGTAAATGCAGGCATGCTAAACTGTTTAAACATGTTAACCCAGTGTAAGCCTCTTCTATAAAATTACCATGGGTTGAACAGTAGCCGTTTTATACTGCTGTTCATACTTAAGCTCTAATTGTATCCAGGGTGACACTGGACACACTGGCCAAATAACCGTGTGCATGTAAAAAAAAAAAACCCTCACCTTCAGACCTCCAATATTTATTCCTCCATAGGTCCCCCGCTGCTCTTTCCTCTATTACAACCAAAAATATTTGCCTTGTCATCTCCCTCTACCCCCGTTTTGTGGCAGTGCTTGTGCCTAACAGTCCACAACTAGATCTGTGCACTGGATAATAGGACGTCACATGAAAGACTCAAAAGAAGTTTGTTGAGCTAGCTGTGGTGCAGGAGGGTGCGGAGGGGAGAGCTGGTGAGGTAGGTATTACTGGGCAAAGTAATAATCTCTGTAAGGATAGCCTGCATATATTATATACTATTATATAAGCTGAAATTGTGTTAGTTCAAACAAATTTTACCCAAGGTTCCCACATTTATTTCAACTAAATCCATTTGAAAAATGTGTGAATCTTGAATAAAAAAAGATTGGTAAACCCCTAACAGTCTTTCTGGTATTGGGTGAGCCTATTGTTAAATGCTATTCTAAAGCAGTGTTCTCAGTCTTGTAGGGAAGTATAATTAGATGTATAACTGGCTAAGCACTTGGACACATGACCTCTGATGTAGAAGTGGATCAATCACACTAAAAACTGCTCCTACATCAGCAAAGATTATATGACTAGATGCCAAGACTTTAAGGAACTGCAGTCAGCAATGTATGAAGGTAAAGTAAATATTTCAGCCCCTTTATTGTTTTATATCTATTGCAAAAAGTCTGTCAACATAGCTTCATGTTCATGTCTAAATATGCTGTAAGCCCAAAAAACACAGTACACTCAGCAGAGATATACCACAAATCTTTAGTATCTAAAATGCACTATGTTTCAGTAAACCAATTGTCACCTACCTGTCCCCACTCTCCGGTAACCCATTTGGGAGGTGGACAACGTCCCAGACTGCAACGTATACGGACTGGTGGCTTGCTCTCCTCTGGACAGTTTGTATTGGGAAAAGTCTTGGAGAGGTCACTGCTTTTACATTGGACAATTCGATGCTTGAAGCCAGGGCCACATTTGGGAGTACACTAAAAAGAAAAATGAAATCACATTTAAACTAATAAATATTTGATCACACACAAATAAAAAAAAAAAAAGCATATATGGGCACAACCCTGCCCTCAGCACAATTCTTAACTGTGTTTTTATGGAACAGCTTTGAATGGAAGATTTGACAAATTGAAGGTTAACACAACATGGGAATAGAAAAAGGATGATGTTTGGCCAGTCTCAAGTTGAGATTTGATCAATGAGCAGTTTAGCGGGTATACCATTGGAATTACGTAATCAGAGGGCAATACCATGCTTATGTAGACATCCTACTGCACAAAGTCTAACAAAATATTTATATGCTAATATAACCATTAGCATTTCTGGCAGATATTATTTGGATAAACCTTTATGTTAAAGTTTACATTGCCGCTCCTATAAAAATAGGAAGGATGCTTATTGGGGGTGCCTACGTGTGTGTGATGATATAGATGGTCTCAGAAAAAGCTCTACAAATAGCTCAACAAGACAGAATCCATGGCTCCCACCACTAGAAGTTAAACATCTTTATCAGTAACTAAAGTGTTATTCTGATTAGGAACTATGGATGTACATTGATATAACCAAGCCTTCAACTTGTCTTGGCAAAGTTATACCTTGAAAAAAGAGATAAGTGGAGACTGGGGTTTGTAGGCTAGGTATGAAAAATGTATCCTGTAGTGGGTCATATTGGTTATATGTTGATATGCATACGCTTATGCTTATATGTCATTATCTGAACCCATATACATGTTATCTCTATACAAAGTTACACTGTGCGGTTCACAAGTCCCCTGAGGAAGCCCGTACAGGCGAAATGCGTCAGGACTGAACTTTTAGTTACTGTATTGTAAAGTTTTGACTAGTCAGGGAATTCATATGTCTAGCATACATGTCCCGTTAATATCCCCTCCTTAACCTGGATTAGGGGATGGGACCACTTCATTTTGTCTTATGATATGAATATGTATTTCTTAAGGGGTTGTATGATTACTAATATGACCTACTACAGAATACATTTTTCATAATTAGCCTACAAACCCCAGTCTCCTTTTGTCTTGTTTTTCTGTCTATACGTTACCCTGGGGTAGGCGAACAACATAAGTTATTTGACTAATCTACTCAAGGGCAGGTAGTTCCCACCCTTTCGTCTTCCTTGCAAAGTTATGCCTTATCCACAAAAAAAACAGGTTATGACTCAGAATTTTTTCTTTCCCATCAATCTTCAGCAATACTCCACAGGACAAGCTAGGAATAATAATTGGTATTTATATGACTGCGTATCTGTGCTATCATTTTGCTACCAAATTGATTTAATTCCTATTTCTTTAGAACAAACTTTTTGTACTAAGCTTAACAAATTTCTGTCACTTTTTTTGTAAAATAATTTTACAAAAATATAGAATTTTACTGTCCTTAGTGGAGTTGCCAAAGTGGTCTCTTTGGACTACCCTGAACACCATTACATACAATTAATACTCTGTATTTGGCCACACTGCACTCCACTCTGTAGGCTGACCAGGTTTTTTGTTTGGAAGAGAAAAGATTTCAACTTTTTTAATTAGCTAATTAGTTCAGAATTTGTACTGTACTACATGCGCCCAGTGCAAAATGTCCCTTCAGCACAGCACTATTTCTCTCACTTAATTCCTAACATAGTAGTCTATCTTATCAATAATTCCACCAAGAGCAGGCTATTTATAATAAAATGTTTAAAACAAAATAAAAAAAGAAAGTTGTAGGTCCCCTTTTAGTCTCCTTCAAACAAGTTGCCTGTTCTATGGCCTCACCTTTAAAAAACAGATGAGACATCATTTCTTGGCCAGTTACATTAGTCATTCTACAAATGGATTAGAGTGTTTCATGCTTGTTAAAATTAAAAGCTGAGATGTGTTTTATGAGGGAGATTACTCTGCACGACATGACCAGTAATGGAAGACAGACTAACGGGACTCATTTTCCTTGGCTGCACCCAGGAATTAGGGGAGGAGTTAAATCTCTTATCATAATTCCACAGGCAAACCAACATTGCAGCAAAAGCCAAATGATCAAAGCACCCTGTGCTTACATGATTGCCTGGGGATAACAAATTGTCTCTATTGTAGTAAAATACCTGTACTGATTTTTATTTTTCAATAAAAAGAACAAACATTTAGAATGAAATATTGAAAACTAAATAAAGTTGAGAGCTAGTTAGGGCAGGATTACAAATGTATAGTCGCACTTATTGTGCAAAATTTACAAGAAGACTCCAAAATATATTATTACTTTCATCTATTTTTTACAAATAGTAATATTCATGAAGGTTATTACTAGCTAATTTATGATGATTCCACTGATGAAATTATTTGTCTTTAAGGGGCTTCTATTATTACAAAAAAAATTTTGTCACATGGATTATGCAAACACGTTGAGCAGACATCTTTCATTCTTGGTCCATGTTAACGTAGTCAAAATAGCCTCATTTTACCAGTAAACTACTTCATCATGTAGTCAAAGTGCTAAAAGACATTAAACTTGACGTTCTAAAACCAAAAGAGAAGCTCTTCAATCTAATGCCATTTGTGTATACCTAGGTACTCTACAGTATAAGAGATGTTTTTTTTTTTGCCATCACTGCCTTCTAGTCTTTCAAGGTATAATGTGAGATTTGGTAATCTCACTATGATGTTCACATTTCTGCATGCTGGAGAGAAAGATTTACTTAAAAACCCGCAGTGCAAGGTCCTCTTTGTTTCTGCTTTATATAATAAGTTGATTTGTTCTACCGTCACCTTTTTTGCTGCTTCATCACTAGCCTTACCAGTCATAAAAATCACTGGAATTAGGAAGCAGGTCATGTGGAATGTGTGTAAGCAAATTCTTGCTCCTTAACCAGGATGGCCACCTTTTGACAGGGTGGATGGACAACAAAGCATAGAATAATAATTGTGAAAAGATCAGCAGCAGGATCATAGGCAAGTCCGTTGCCAGCTACTTGCCCTTTTGGGCACAGCTTCAACAGTTCCTCTTTATCAAATTGGATGCAAATGCAATCTATGCTATGATAAAATAATTCCCTCTAGTAAAAGGAAACAACATAGCAATTTTGAATGCATACTAATTTTTAAGAAGAGGCAGTAAGCCAATTACAGGGACAGCGGATTTAGAACAATAATATTGTTGTATTTTTAGTTTAACCACTGACCAGTTGTATTGCAAACATACTGCACTAAAGAAACACAGTTTTCCTTTAAGAGATTCCAGCTATACAAAAAACTTTACACCACATTCCTAGAAGACTGTAATTTCGGACTGCAGAAAAAACTGTGCGCCTTACATTCCCCCAATGTGGTGTCTCAAGCACTATCCGCTCTGCACCTTTAAGCAAGTACCCTATGACACCGTGTCCCAGGCATACAAATGTTCCAGACTAGAAAAACCTTATATATTTATCTAATGATGAAAAACAAATGTGATCCCCCCAGTTCTGGTATGCATGGATGTTTTTACTGTGCTGTGCCAATATGCTGGCATTCTCAAAACTGCTTTCATGTGGCACCCACTTACCACATTTTTTAGATAACAATGTTTTATTTAAATTCTTTTTTTTTTGTAAAGTTCAGTCACTCTCCATCATGTTTTGGTAACCCAAGCAAAGTAAAAGACCAAAAAAAAAAAAGTGAGCGAGAGAGAATTTTAAATGAAACCTATTTTATGTGTGCACTGAATAGTGTTGTATTATTGTCTGAGTGTATACTGTAATAGAATGAATTACTTATTATGAAATGACCGCTATGTTTCACAGTGCACACGCTGAAAAGAAACACTTCAATCTGCTCTTTCTCACAGGAGTGGATCTCAGCTATACTTACAGTTATCTTTACTGAACACGGCTGTCAAATTGTTACATTAAGAGCAATCTTTGTTTTCTAAGAAATATAAACCTATCAAGGTTTCTAGGAAATGCAGCTCACGGCTCTCCTACTGTTTTTGTCGAGCCCCAAAGTAAAGCTAGTCTGAGAATCTGCAGGCGATGCCAAAATTTATTTGGGGATTTGAACCAAGCTTTGGAATTATGTGCGGAGGGCCACAATGAGTGTGCACAATAAGCTTTGGCCAGTGGTGGGATAAGGATTAATGATATGCATGTTTGGTTTTCTGAAATCACTATTTATTACATAGCTGAAGCTCCAACCTTCCAAGTGAACCGACAGGCTAAATGTTGGTTATCTGTCTCTAGTGTGTAGGAGACGAGTTTTTTTCAGTCATAAGCCTTCAAATGTATGATTTTTTCACTAATTGTATTAGTAAAAATAAATATTGCTCCAAAAGGCATTTGGCATAACGTTCCTGACTTCTTAGTTCTGTCTGACAGCTGAGTATTACTATAAACATATGTCATCCACACACAATTGTAGCAGCCATTTTTCCTCTGATTTTGAAAAGTGGAATGCAGATAAACCCAGAAAACCAATACAGGGAGTGAATGCTAGCACACAACCAAATAGAAGGGTAAAGCACGAACTTAAACTCAAATTAGTGCTTCTGCTCTGTTATTTCACGATAAACAAGGAACATTAAAGTATACATATAGCATGGCATCTTACATTTTTTTGCCTGTCAGTGTTACAGCTCAACTATTCAGAAGCTTTAGGATAAAACTGTTTTACCTGCCAGCCAGCAAGGTTTCTTTGGAAATGTTGGCAAGCCTTGGTTTTAGAACCAATCACCTTCTATGCACAGGTGATGTAGTTATATCATATTAATCAAGATGGCATATGATGCCCAAACTGCTAGTAAGGGAGCAACCATCAATGGACAGTAGGTAAATATAGTTTGTAGAGTTTAAAATATATTTTAAGACAGAGTACACCAAATATATGCCTTACAAAAAAGGCATAAAACAAAAAAATACACACAAAATGCTATGTCATTTTGGGGTTTGACAGATCATCCAATATATTACAGTTTTTTTTCCTTGATAAAGAAACTATAGTCAGTAGTCATTGAATAAGGGGAAACATCATTCCCCTGCCAGTATGCTCTAGAGAAGGACCCTTGCTTTCAGTGTGGAAGCGGTGGTATATCTGCAAAGGTCCAATGCACATCCCTGCTGAGTTAAAGTTTTTAGTTGCCTACACCACTACTAGAAGGGTATTTTTAAATCAGTGCACCAGTTTTCTTTAAGGATGTCAAATAAAGGTGTTAATTCTCTTTAATTACCAATGACTTTCAGGCACGGCTCAGGAAGTAAAGGCAAATCTTCCTTAGGCACTGCTGAGAAGGCTGGTTGATGTTTGTCCTGCAGAGGAATTGGAGAGGTATAGGAAAAGGTATAGGAAGTGGAAACCCATAACTTGTCCTCTCAAAATACTTATCATTCATTAAAAAAAAACACCTGGAAGGCCTTTAAAAAGCATTGCCCTTCAAGTCTATGAAAGCAGTTTGGCACAAGGCTGCATAAAATACCCAAGTGCAGTAACAAATCGCTACCACAACAGCACCCCTGGGTATTACCTGAAAAAATAGAATTATTAGCCAGTAATATTAATTTCAATGCAGTTCTGGTTACTAATGACACCTAATGAAAGACCTGACAATGGTTCTAATCCTTCCATGCTCTGCACCAGCCATTCTCAACCAGGGTTTCCTGGGACCCAAGGGTTCCTCCATGGATTGAGCCTGATCTAATAAAGCTCTGGAAGGCTGGTAAAAATACACTTTCATCGGTGAAGCTGGGTGATCCAGCAAACCTGGAACGTATCTGGCCCAGGATTGAAAAAACTCCATTCCAGCTTTGCTGGATCACTCAGGTTCACTGATGAAAGTGTATCCTCCACAGCCTTGGAAAGCTTTAGTAAATCTAGCCCATTGTCTGAGCTGTGGTTGATTATCCTCCCAAATGATTGTGACTGCCTATTTCCAGCACCATTGCTATTTAGAAGAATCAGCTGAGGACACCAAAAAGAGTTTTAGCTGTCTGTAAGGCAGGCATTCTGATCACTATTGTAAAAGGAAGGTATTCTTCTACTGATCCAACTGATTTTAGCTGATTTTAACAGAGGTTCCCCAAGACCTAAACATTATTTCACGGGTTCCTTTGGGGTAAAAAGGTTAGAAAAAAGTGTGCTCTAAACTTAAAAAAAAAGTTTGGCCAAAGTTCTTATTGTAGAGATGGAGATGGCTCCATCTAGTGACTAATCTTCACATATCTATTTTTAATAACACAACAAATATATGGAAAACCAAAAAAGAAAAAAGTTACAAAAAAAAAATTACTTTACAAATCATAGATTTCTTTTTAGATTGAAATAATAACTTAAGTATGTATTCACTAAAAACAGTATACTTTCCCTTTAAACAACCCTAGAGCTTGGTAAAATAAAAATATAATATATTAGTTGTTCTGCCATGGCTAACGTGATTCCTTTAAATGCAATTGGGAAAAAAAAAAACATGCTGTGACCCTCCACCTTCTCCCCATCCCTATCAACATTTACTGACTTTTCTTTCTTCCCCATCACTCCATACACTACTAGGAGCAGAAGGAAATACCCACAGGGCAGTAATCCACTCTGTTTTAGCTAAGAATTTGACATAGCTCATCCAGTGGTCACTTTTGGAAGCTGAATGGAGTGGTAAGGGGAATGTTAAAAAAGTTTTGCATTAAAGTGAACCTGTTGATTTAACCAGCATGAGCAAATCCCAGGGTTCACTTTAAGGTTCGCCGCTCAGTAAAAAAAAAAAAATCATACATATATATGACACCTGATCCTCTCATTTTACACAAAGGTCAATAAACAATATCAGACTGACTAGGAACTGAGATCACATTGTTATTTCAGCTCCAAAGCATAGCTGTCAGCAGGCCTGAAAAAATAGGGAAAAGGCTTTAGGTTTCTTTCTGCTTGTACATTACCCTTCAGGAAACAAATACTGAAAGGAAGGTGAAAAAACATGTAAAAGTTTCAGGTAGGATGTATTAAAACGGATGGTAACTTGTTTCACTTCTGTCATAAAGCTTTCCTAGCCCGAGGCATCCTAAGATGTCATTTTCAGGAATGTGTGGTTATCTGTAAGTTAAGTACATTTCAGAAGCTTTAAAGGCCATAGTAGATAGTTTTATTGCTGAGTGTGTGTTTTAAAGCAGACCTCCCTGCAAATACTAAAACTGCACAACATTATCAAATGTAAACAAATGTAAAATATACAAGTCGAATTGCATAGTAGCTGATGGTTAGTGAAATTTTTCCATATTTGCTTTTTATGTATGCAATAATGCTGTTTTACTGTTCTCTCTTTAAGTCTGCCAAGGATTATTCAAATTTATTAGATTTGATTAGAAAGTTCCCTTGTTAATTTTGTGCTTGATCAATCAATTACTGATCCGATTAGGCAATAGTTCTTTAAGAGATTCTACCCTCCTGATCCTTTTTCATGGAAAGAAATTATTTAAATTCATGTCCAAATGTTGGTCAACATTTCTGATCTATGCACAATTGATTGGAACCAGTCTATTTCATTCGTCTGCCGAATTCCTTTCAGATCTCATCGTTTTACTTGAAAAGTTTTTCCCTTCCTTGACATTCAGAAAGCTGCTGGAAGGAGAATCTACAGATCTGTTTATATAACACAACAACAATATATTATATAACTGAACAACAAATGTAAAATTTACATAAAAAGTACACTTAATTATCATTTTAAATTAAGCAAAATAAAGGTTTTCTTTTATTCTGTGCTGTAACACTCCTTTAGCTGGTCCATGCATCAAAGTTCCACATACAAACCTATATGCACAAGTGTTTATTCCATTTGAGAATGGCTTGTGACAAAAAGGTAGCAGTGGGGATAAGTAATAGGAAATACACAGGAACATCGCTAGAGCTCATTTATTGATTGAAAACACAGTATGCCAAATAATTTCTGCAAAAGATTAGCAAGATTCCTTTTTTTTCAAAGAAAATGTAATGATCTTTTCACCCCATGTAAGCAGCATGTGAACATGGCCAGGGAAAGAAACTGGGTTCCTGGGTTTGAATTCCACCCTCCAGGGACACTACTCATTGAATGATATTGAAATGTTTTTCCTATGCTTGCATTTGGTTTCCTTCGTACTTTATTTTTCTAAGAACCCAAAAATTTACTGGAATTTAACAGACACTAGTGTTGTATGTCTGTACGTTTAGGAGTGCAGTAGACATTTTTGTAGCCGATTGGAATGTATAAAATGATGGTATAAAGTGCTGCATAATAGGTAGTTTCTACGTGAATATGGGAAATACATCAATTCTCACCTCAGACCAATCCAAAGCAACCCACTGAGGAGGACAAGACTGATTATTGCAAGCTTCCTTTTCAATCGGCCGGTGTGTCAAACAGCTGATGTCATCCAGAGTCTCTTCTTCCGAAGGTCCTATCCTTCGAATACAAAGCACTGTGCGCGTGCGCATTCCCCCATCACAAGTCTTACTGCACTCGGTCCAGTCACCTATGAACCACCTGTGGAAAGAACACATGATACATCAGACTGGTTTGATAAGCAGGGCAGTTCATTAAAAATGCAGAACATACACAACACTTGAAGCACTGTTTCAGGAAACCAGACCAAAGAAAAATCATTCAAGTAAAGGTACCTGTTGATATTAGAAAATATTTACCCATTTTATCTGATGAATGTTCATATGCATGTATGCCTTTCTAAATGTCTAATGGAAAAGTCTACATGGAAGACAAACTGATCAGCCAGGATGGCCAGCAGTGCCCTCTCTCCCGTCTATAGGCACCAGAATTCAAATTTGCATGTTTGTGGCTAATTGGTTCATAAGAAGAATCTCTTGAATCTGGAAGGCCATTGTCTTTATCCCATAATGAATTCAGAGTAGGGATGAGAAGAGAAATGTTTGAGAGGTAATTTCAACAAAATGAGGGGACTTCTACTCTTGGAAGTTTTCTCTTTATCTTTTGTTCAGCTAAATCTGGAAAATGTCAGATTTTCCATTGCTTTCTATCTTAGTGATAATAAACGCAGCCTGACCAATGCAAGTTTCAGTTGTATGTCTACCATAAATAATTGTTTTTACTAATAAAGGTAAAATCGAGTCTTTCTATGTAATGCTCAGTTACAAAGAATGACCTACTTATCCCCCCCGCCTCCAAAAAAAAAAATGTGCTTAAAAATAAGTATCTATTATGTGACAAGCAATCATGTTTATTTTAATTTTGTAACCTAAGGTGTAAAATGACAGCTGGAATCAGATGGAACAGGATCTCAATCTGTTTATTGTCTTACAGAATGTCTTTGTAATACTTTTTTTTTTAACATCTGTGATACTTGAAGCTGGATTCAAGGCAAGCGTAAAGTACTTTTCTGTTATCCTTCTAGAACAAGACAATTTCACAAGAAACTTCATTATTTAGACGAAAGCACAAGCTTTCCAGAAACACCCCCAAGGGCATACATCTTCCTAGAAATCAAAATAGATGTTTCCAATACTCAGTATATAACCCACAAACAAAACATCAGAGTAACATCTATATATCAGCCAAGGTGTAAGACATGTAGCATGAAATACATTTTAAGAATAACTTTAGACAAAAAGTTAAATACACAGAGAATAAAAACATCTATGTGAGCTGCCAAAGGATTTTTTATTTCCATTCATTGCGTCCTGAGGTTTCCAGTTTTTCACTTTAACTTAGGTATACTCCCGACCCCCTACTGGACAATGAAGAAGAGGCACAAAGGAAAGTAGGATTTCAGTGAATCTATTGCTCTGCCCCACATGGACAAAGCATGGGTTCATTTCACAGTTGCAGTAAATATGCTTGTTTGAAGGTGATGTCCATTTACTGACATTATCACATGCCCGGTATACCCAGATCCCTGTTGCCAAGAAAGAATGTTTCCCATATGAGAAAAAGGTGCCTTAGTGACTTAGTGTCCAGCTTAGTGTAAATGCTCTTGCCATTACTATTTTTTATACAGATGCACAGGAATATGTTTTCATTTCTGTACAGAAAACTACAGTTCCCATTTCATCTTTTACTCGGATTCCAACGTCCCAATTGCAGAAAACAGAAGCAGCATATCTTATATGCACAGCAGCAGAGGAAATGATACAATTGTTGAATTCTGGTACAGTTTAATAGGAGTGTTATCATAACCATCTGTTGACTTTTAAACATAAAGTAGAATTTTTCAGGAATTATTCCAGCAAGATAATAATTTAAAGAATGAGATATGTCTTAAGTTGTATGTTGCGATAAGATGTGGACGGCACCAAGCAGAGCGATCGAGGCCCAGTCAATACTTGCCTTAAGAGATTATAACATTGTTTGAGAACGCAGCTCCCGAGGGAGAGATTTCAGTCTGCTCAGTCTTAGCTAGAGAGCCCTTGCCCCACTAGGGTTCAATAGAGGCTGCTTCCAATAAACTAATTCCAAATGTTTGTTGAGCCACTTCATCCTTCACATATGCAGAAGGAGAAATTCTGTTTAGTTGGATAGATTTATCATGTTCACGGACTGTCAAAATCCTCAGCTGTACAAATGGTAAACAGCCTTCAGCTTCAGACACAAGCACTCCAGCAGAGACCATGATAAATCCTTAAATTACCAACAAAACTTTTTCTGAGACTTAAGTCAATTCCTTCTTACTACAAAACATATTCTCCTCCTGGACCCCAAGGATGTCTGTGTGCGCTGTTCTCCATCCCTCCCCCTACACTCCAGCTCCACATGCTTGAATGTTCTGAGTAATATCTTATGGAGCTTTATCATACGTCTAGAGTATAAGAAAGATGCACTATGCTACCCCATGATTAAAACAGAAAAAGTTACAGTTAGAGAGACACTATCACACTGCCCATTCAGAGAAAAGTGACAATGTTTTTGTAATGCTGCCCCCACCTTTGACACAAGTACACATCTTTCTGTTCTCCTCTTTCTTTATCACAGCCAGCACAAAATGCATAAAACCCAATTTTCCTCTTTACTCAATACAAGGTGAAAGCAATTAAGAGAATAAAACATTGGATAAAAATCTATGCATGTATTGCATCACATAGTAACTGGATTTGGAACTAGATTGCCATACAGGACCTGGAAGTTTAATTTTGTAATCTTTTGGTACAAGGTATACCACTACGAATATGTGCAACGAAGAGAACAAGATTAGAAAAACAGAGAAAACGAGACTTCCTCATGGGAGCAGTTTTAGGCATGTTTGTTCGGGAAGATGCTCGAGACGGAACCACAAAATGCTATAGGGCTCATTTCTGAACTGCATGGGAGCATAGAAAAGGGAAATCTATATCCTGGACTTGCCTGTTTTTCCAGCTACCCTTATGTGCAACTCATATCATGGAGCTTACAGCAAACATGATGATTATTAAACATATGTTTCAGACATACAATTAATCGCCTGTATAATACTTATTGGATCATTAAATGTATTTTATAAATGCAATTAATATCTGAAAATGACTTGATATCAGCCTTTTTTCATAGAAACAAGGAGGAGGGGCAACACTGGTAGCCAATTGGTAGAGTAGCATGAATATATGCTTAAAAGGAGCACACTAACAGGAGAACAGAGAGGTGACTCCATCAGTGTGCCAGAGCTCACTTGTGATCCCAGGAGCAGATCGGTGTCAGCAGTGTATTCCTTAGTTGTAATATAGAAAGTGGTGTCATCCTCCTTGTTGTGCTTTTGATGAGGCTTTAAAAATCTCAAACCTGGCAAATGGAAATTCTTTGGCTGGTAGAATAGCTTCCATATTTGTTTTTTTCCTGTGTATTTAGAAGTTTGCCTGGTTTTAGTTTTACAAAATAAAAACAATACATTTGCTAAGGCTACTACTAGGTTCAGTTTGAGTTTATGAGCACCAATTTCCCCTGAAAAGCTATAGTGGCACTTACTCAGGTGGACAAAGTTCCGTATTACAGGCCCTCTGGTTTTCCGGTGGCTTGCTATCCAAATCACAGTAATTATTCTGCACAACTGAGTTATCATCCAGTCTTTTACAGACCACCTCTTGCTTCTGTATACCTGGAAAACAAGGTAATCAATGAAGGAACACCATACAAAACTGCTATCTTTAGTTCACAAGGTAATATATTAGTGTACTGTATTTATTATATGAGGTCTTCTACATGTTGCTATTGTACCAGCATGCAATAACAATACAGAAATGTATCATTCCTTGAAGCATTGTATTCTCTATTGACATGTATAGAAAATATTAAGTTAGGAGTTGATATCATCAACCAATATAAATTTTCCAACTTGTGGAACACATTTTGCACTGGATCATCAACTCACCAAGCAAATAAAAGCCACTAAAGAGAGATAAATATATTTTTAGGAAACAATTTGATTAGGACATTAGAATAAATGGAGAAACAAACTGGGACAAGAGGACAGTGAGGATAAAACAAGAAGTGGGCAGTAAAGACACAGTAGTTATGGAGTGGGTAGTAAACATAGTTCACTTTAATTGGGAATAAAAAAAGAAGCTTGTATCTAAAGATTTATTTACCAGTGTAAAGGTACAACTTCAATGCAAGTTTTATAAGCAAACACAAGAACAGAAAAAACACTTAAACAACAAATTGCAGTAGAAGTCTTTAGACATACTATATTAGTGTGTACCAGTGTAATACATAGTAATGTAACCTTAAATGTAATTTTCTATATTTTTATCTGTAACTTCCCTTAAAAAAACGCCTGGTGATCCTACCATGAACATCCTTGTTTAGGCCACTACTAATATTTTATGACAATGTTCTGTCACCCTGGCTTCCGATTGAGACTACATTGTTGATGGGACTACATAAACAAACACTTTATGCAGACATGGTACACTTTTGTCACTATTGGGAAACTCCTGACAAACTGCATACAGTCATCACTGGAGTATATGATATAACTATGAGACTGCCTGAGATCAGCTTTACTTATATGAAGCAAGATTATGATTCACAAAGCTTTAGCAAACTAAAAGTAATTTAGTTAGGGCTTATATGTACTTTAAAGGAAACTTTAAGACTGCCAGGAGTGCTTGGCACACTCAACTTTAGGTCGGATTGGTGAAACCTAATTTTTACTGCAACCATTCAACCCTCCCTTGCATTGTTATAGACTTTCCCATCTTCTGTAACAATCCGTCTTCTGGAGAGTTTGGTTAACTATTAAACATGAAAGAATAAGCATGATGGCTTGTAAAATAACAAATAAATTTTTTTTAGGAATACTAGTATTGCAAATATTTAGCACACAAGTTATTAAAACACAACCATTTTCTAAAAACGTTTAGCTTCAAATTAGGATGCCCAAAAGCCCATTCTAGACAATCTAAAAATACTGCAGTATCCCTATTTATGATCTTTTAGCTATGGGCAAGTGGACTTCCTACTAATTACATGCTTGTAATCAAATTAGGGAAAAGATGGTTGCTGTTTGAATGAAATATGATCATTTACTGTGGGAAAGTGCCACCTCACACAGAAGCACAAAGGATCTTCTTTCAGTTTCAGTGCTCTCTGATTATAAAGCTCTGTCACTTTTCATTTCGCACCTCCAGCTCAAGGTTATTCTACTGAATAGGCTTCAAACAGCCCCCCGGCCTTTTTAGGCTGATAGATCACAAGAGAGAGCGCATCACCCCACCACTAAGTAAAAAGCACTTCTCAGGGGCCTCCGTGTGATATTGTCATAGACTGCAAGGGTTTAACTATTCAATAGGAGACTCCTTGCCAGCCATTCATAATAAATCATTCAATCTAAACATCTCATTAATTAACATCCTTATAGAAGTATGTAACAATTGGGGACACTTTGCTGAAAAAAATGTTACTCTGAATCTCTATACAGGCAACAGTTAGCTATTGGGAGAGTTACATGCTACGCTATAGCACTTTCACTTCTTTAGTCTGGATCTATATTATGTTTTATTGCCCAATGGTCATAATAAACTCAACCTAAAATAAATGTAAATAGTCCCTGTTTTGTCAAGATAAACATATTATATGTCATTAAAGCAATCATATCCCCAGATTACTTCAGTTAACTGCGTAGAAGCTTTTATACAATTGTGTTTTTTTTGCTCCTTCTTACTATGCAAACTTGCCAGTCAACCAGCTCGCTGAAAACAATGCACCTTCATGGTTCAAAATTTTTCTATAATTTTTATCAATTGTTTCAGGTCCAGTTCCTATCCACTGCAGAGATGTTGGTTACCTGGAAATTACACCTACTTTGTGAACATTTTAAGCCCACCAGTGAGCATTATTCAAGCCATTTTTATGCTATTCAACCTGTTAGGCTACCTAAAAATGACTCCATGCACACAAGAGTTCTGCCACTGCTTGTGGTTAATGGTCCGCGCTTCTCTTTATATAGCCTAAGCAGCCTATACCATATGCCTGGAAACTGGAGCAATGGGTGCTTCACATCATTCCAAACTGCAGACTACTGCTTTTTGCCAGACACAACCTGGCAGAACTGGAGTGAGACATGGGATAGGCAAGGCTATTAAGGAAGCAATGTTCACATTGAGCAGCTTAACAGCCACACATATAGTATACATATGATTATTGCACAGGTAGATTTTTCAGCAATCTCTCACAATCTTTCACTCTTCTATTTAAAACAATAAAGGAAGAAATGTACCAAATATTTTCCACTGCTGAACAAGTATGGCAATATATCATTAAATATCTTCATTCCAAGAATGGAAAAGTAGACATTTTTTCCTGAGCTTTACACTTGTTTAGAAGTTTTAACATTCGAAATTTTATATCATTCTTGCCTACTGCATCATAACCTGTTCAGTTATATTTTATGCTTTGCTCCCCAAATCCTACTGCATAGAAGCTATTGTTTTATGCACTGCACCAATAACCGCCAACAAGTGTAAAACAGTTGCATGAAATGCAAACATATTTTTCTATGAATTTACACTGTGTCTGTGTTATAATCCAGTGATTTGGTATGTAGATTTGATCATGGAGCATAAAATAATTTTTTATGGCTCCACCCTGTATCCTAAATCAGGGACAAACTTTTTGGTTTTGGGATTTGTAATGGAAGTGATGAATGTAGATACTTTCAGTTCTCAAAAGAATCTACTGTGTTTCACACCGGTTTGGTGATGAGCTAATTTGCCAAGTTATGGTCCTACTCGAGAGATGGACAGACTTCAGTCACATGTCAACCTTTCAGAATTTTATTTTTTGGTAATTATAAAGTGGAAATTCCTTCTGCAGAAATGCTATTGTGCAGGAAGCTTTGTTTGGGAATAGATTCTCTTGTTTGAAATGGTAGCAGTCATGAATTTACTGGCAGGAAAGGCTCTCGTCAGACATCACCCATAATATGGAAAATACGGCTAGATAAATTGATTCAAAGTGTCAGGGGAATAATTACAAGCAGCTCTGTGGAAAAAAACAGCTTTTCAATCCACAAGATTTATGACTAACAATAAAAGACCATGCTTGTGAAAACAAAAACGTAACTGATTAAGTGTCAACCCCCATCATGGATTTACAGATGTTCCTCAAAATCCAGTTCAGCGTCTATGGTTTTCTATGCCCTAAAGCTCTACTGGACACCTCAAATGGCAAATGTGTTCATGGTATGTTCAATTTAAAGGACAACCGCAAAAATAAATGTTGGTATAGCCTTACAAATCTTCATAGTAGGATTGCCAAAACCGGGTGAATGGTGCATCAATAAAAGAGTAACAAGCTGGTTAACCCAGACATTCCTTCTGACATCCTCATCAAATCATGAGAGGTTCATCCCTTTGCCAATACCTTTGTCTTCTGAATGGAAAAAGAAGTCTTATATTCAAAGTATTCTTTTTCAAGATACTAAATTATAAACACAATTTTCACTAAATGAGCATTTACAAGCACCATAATGTCTGAATTTTCTGGATACCATTTTTTTTCCCTTTTCCAACATAGTTGTCATGCGAGAATGGAAAATGGTAATGATTTCAAAAGCTGCACAAAAAAGGCAACAAAGAAAAAGTGTACAGTCAAATGCGCAAAAAAAGCATTGCTGTTTCAAAAGGTGATAATCTCTTCTTGAAAACTGGAAAAGAAATGAATCATGTAAACAAGAATTGTTCATATAATTTTTTCACTGTATTGTTAGGGTCCAGCATTGCTTTATGGACATGTGCAGAGTGCTCCCTTTAGGTTGCTGTTGGTGACACCGCGTAGCTTCCCGTTGTGGGCTGCATTTTACATCCTGTTCATAAAACTAAGGCTGCAGTATGGTGCCAAGGGAGCCCTATGAGTTTTCCAGGATTAGGTTTGAGAAAACTCTATAATTGGCTAAGGGCAGATCATCACATGATTTTAAGAGCATACATGATTGCATTCTCCTTCTTCTGTTTTTTTTCTATCAAGCAGATTGTATTGCACTTTTTGATTGCTGCCATTTGAGCAACTCAAATTCTCTACTCTTGGCCCACTCTTTATTAAGTAAACATAACATCTTTTCTATATTCCTCACTGCTCAAAAACCTACCAATCACCAATGCTACACAATGAAATATGATTTAAATTTGCTTTATTATCACCTGATATTTACAATAAATCAATTATTATTTTCATTGGTAATAATGGTTGTAGTAATAAAACTCCATAGTTTTGGTTTGTTAAAAAAGTTTTGGTTTATTTAACTGTTAATCTAATGGGTGACTGTTGCCAAGTTCATGCATTTGTTACTGACTGTACTGACCATAATACATTTTTTTTAATTTGCATTTACAGTTTTGCATTTAGGAAAATGTAGGGCAAAAAAAAAAAAACAAACAAAAATAAAAAAATGTAGGGTAACCAAAGGAACCCTGTCCGGTTTTTTATTGTTGTCTGTTTCTCCTATGGAAAGGAGTCAAATTGCCTCTAGGTATTAAATCAGGGTACACACACATTTAAATTTAAATGGAATAAGATTGATTATTCCTCACATTGGAAAGATATACTTTAACTTCCTGTTCAGTGTCCTAGACAGGAAGTGAAGGAGAATTTCTTTACCGGTATAAAGAGGGAGCAAATAAAATGTTCATTCTATTAGTATACACAAATTTTACATTGCTGAACCATATTATTGGAGGCGGACTACACAATTTTCACAGTTCAGCATGTATATTGAAGTAAATAGGCAGAAACTGTATCTATTTTGTAATATATGCAGTGGCTATTTTATTACACTCTGTTCCAGTGGGTGAACTTACAAGCGCAGCTTTGCAACCTCCACATATAAGATCTTCACATCTGCTGCAGAGATGACGCGACAATGTGCTTATGTATGCAATTGTATGTAAATTGGATAAATGGACTGGTTTGGCTTTAATTTACCATGATGAAAGCAGATCACACTGGGGCTGTTAAAGCAGAGTGCTATCAGATGGGGTGGATATGCTATACACACACTTATTGCCTGCAGACACACTCCAGCTGGAAGGCCTGAAGGACATTACAACACATGAAGGACAAGCAGAGAATAACTAAAAAATAAGGCAATATCGCTTATGTCACTGATGGGAATTCTAAGGTTTGATAAATTCATTATACTTAAAAGAAAATATATATTCTGGATCATATTGCTGAAAAAGAGAGAATAAAGAAAAGGTAAACAGCCCAAATAAACTTTTACGTCCCAGATAGAAAGTAAATTTAAAGGATGTAAACAGGAGCTCTTCATATTTATTACCAATATGGTGAATACTTTTATATAGTGCAAACAGCCAAATTCACTAAGCTATAACATGGTATTTGTAAAACTATCATTGGCTATATGATTACTAATATATTTACCTCTCCTTTAAGTCAAAATACAACTTGTTAGGGCAACTAACAATCGTTTTAGTTTGGTTAAGTTAATGCTTTATTGCAAACAAACAATAAACAAGGCTCCATTGCTGCAATGGCTATGACTTATTAAATTGAAAATAAAAACTGTAAACAATAAGTAAACTTAAAAGTGAAAATGTAATTGTGGCGTTATTGCAATGTAATAGTGTAAATATGACTTGAAAGTTATTATAAATATTATCATGTGTTTATATAATGTCAATATATTTCACAGCATTTACAGAGTCTATAGTCATCTACCTTAAAGGAGATCACAATCCACCATAGTCATAGTCTAATGTTCCTAACAGGTCAATTTTGGCGGGTAAGCCAATTATTATACCTGTATGTTTTTGGGATGTGGTAGGAAACCCATACAAATAACATAAAAACTCCATGCAGATAGTGCCCTTGTTCAGATTTCAATCTAGGAGTCTGATTTTATGCTTCTTAGATTGGGGTATAAGTGAGAATTAATGGCTCCTTAGCCATAAACAGAAAGGGCTTACCTGTTGGGACTAAAACTACTGCTGGGTGCTGTGTGGAAAGGATAGTCCTGCCTGTATCTCTCACTTCTGTTACACTGATACTTTCAGTAAAGCATGGAGCTCCAGAAAACATCTGATAATGAACTAGATACTATGTCCATGATACTAGAAAATCTTACCTCCAGCACATGTAGCTGAACATTCTGACCATGGGAGGTGATGCCAAGAAAACCCCACTTCATTATCGCCACTGCCGGTCCTGGTTATGGGGACATTAAACTTATATCGAATTCCTATGTTCTGTTCCTGTAGAAGAATCTGACAACAAAAATGATTACAGAATCATACAATTATGTTACAAAACAAAGTCTGGAAAGGGAAAGGCACGGGAAAACAGACATGCCACTTTTTTTTTCCAAAGCACATATTTGTAATAAAATCTACACACGCTTTTACAACCTTGTTTTTTTTTCACTGTTATCATTCTGTGCGTTTTCCTAAGCAAATTAAATTACCAAGTTAAGCAATTTTTTAAAGCCAAAAGAGTATCTGCAAAGTACAGTTCAGTGAAACTCCCTGCTTCCTTGTAGGAATAAGTGTAACAATTACTGACCATATAAGGCCAGTTGTACAACTGCAAACATTAGAAGAAAGTATTTGTAATGTTCACTAAGGCAACAGGACAATAGCAGGGCATGGAAGAGTCTAGATCATATTGTATCATGTTGTATTACCTGCAGAAAATCATATCAGCTCAGCTGATATATCAGTATTATGGGAAATGCATATGTAGACATATAAGAGTCTTCTCTGGACAGAAATATACAATTTGTATGTTTTTTAAATTACTGTGGATAATGAAGATGCATAATTCTTTAAGGATAACCAACTCAAAAATAAAACTGGAACTTACTGTACCACAGATGTGGTGGCTGCATTGGATTTGGACTGCATTGGACTGCATTTTTAAAAGGTTAAAAAAAACATGTTTGTCATATCAAAAATGTAGTTTCTTGTCACTTTCTGGGAGATAAACTTAATGTAAAAACAACTGTATAGTTTTTTTGTTTAACTATTAATCCCATCAGCCTCTATGTAATGGAAATTCGCTAAGGCACATGTTCACAACCACAGCTACCTCCATAGGAAAAGTGGGCCATGAATGTAGTTCCCCAGGGACAAGAAGTTTATGATTTACAGGTGAGAAAGGGGGAAAACTAAAAAAAATTAAACTCCTACAGCCACCACATCCATAGACTGGTAAGCAATAATAAATTTATGTTCTTGGGATTAGATACACTTTAAATGATCATCAAGAACATTTGAGCCAGTGTTGATGGGCTTTAGTTCACTTCAAGTGACTTTTACATGTACACACAATGCTTTGGGAATGCAAACTGCTTGAATGACACAAAAGTAAGAGAAAATCTCTCTAAATCAAAGATGAATTCCCTTTAGTTCATTACCTCCTGTTACTTTAACAACTTAGAAAAATCAGAGAAAGCAAATGTCTATAGTAAGGACTCAGGGCAAAGTAATCCAGCAGGAGTTTGTACACTTCCTCCAGTGTTACATATACCTTGATATCATAATCAGTGCTTTAAGAATATTTTCTGTTAAAATATACCGGTATTCACAAAAAAAAAACAAAAAAAACAACTCCTGTACACACACGCAAAACTGTCATATATCTCAGTTATGAAAAACTTTATTTACCATTACTATGAGGCTTTCTGTTGTTGGTCCTAAGGCTTCCAGGGATTCAGGATCATCAGTTGGGCGTTTGTAATGAAATGCTGTCCCAGCAACATCAAATTTTCTTGGCCAGTCTATTGTCCAGGCACCATTTATGAAATAGTCGTCTGAATCAGATTTCAGAGCTAGGGTGCAATATAAAGATGGAAAAGTATTTTTTAATGTTTTGTTACCAAAAGAACATGCAATTTTTAGTTTGTGATTTTGGGTTTATAATTTTGGATTATGCTGGGAAAAAGAAATATATGAAACCTACAGATGACAAACCAGTTTATTCTCCACCATGTGATCTCACAAAATAAGAATGACACAAGAATTATACCTATATACACTGAATGTATTCACTTATGAACCTGACTGATATTAGAATGTGACTTGTTTAGTTTGTTTGTTGAGTTTAGTTGGGCTTTAAGTAAGGTGATGTACTTTTATATTATATCATTACATATTATGTTAGTACATTTTTCCTTATATTTGAAGTTTAATCCACAATAATTACATTAACTTCATAAACACAATACCTTCCAAGCATTATTACAGAAAAAGGATTATTCCTCTACAAACACATACACCCTCCCCTGTTTTCCTAGATAATCTCCATTCATCAAATTCAAGGTAAAGAGTTTTAGATAATGAGAAATATTTTTTTGTTTTAGTAAGGTGCCCAGTGGTTTACAGCAAGGCACTGTACAACTTGTTAAAGAATAACAGGGAAATTTACCATAGGAGTTCTAAACTAGTTTAGTGGGTGAGGTGTTTACCAATTTACTGGCCCCAATAAAAATCAGCTATTACTGGGATTTCTCCACCTCTTCCTTAGTACCAGAGAACTAAAAGATCCAGGGAATTTGGAGAGCCTCACTTGCCCATTGGTGGGTTCTAAATGGTTGCAGCATTTTCGTGTTTGTATACCAGTTAGTATTTTGAGAGTAAAAAGCTGATAGTAAAGCTTAAGCTACGTACACACGTCAGATTTTTCTCGCCCGATAATCGGCATCAGCCAGATTATCGGGTGAGAATCTGGCGTGTGTACAGCATCCATGGCGTGCATCCTAATGCAAGGGAAGGGGGAGAGCGCACAGCAGGGTGCCGCGCCGTCGTTTTCCCCCTCCCCTCTCCATAGAGCAGAACGGTGCTGTATGTACAGCACCGTTCATGCATCGTGTAGTCCTTTGTCGTTGGAAAGGATCGTGAAAGATCCTTTCCAACGACAAAAATTGGAAGTGTGTACGCAGCTTAACACTGCCAAGCATTCCATATACCACTCAAATATGCTTTTTTGTTCATTGACAATAAATGAAACAAAACAACTAGTTAAGAATATTTGACATTTATACCAGACACTTGTGATCATAGCACTGCCACTCAGGTTATTGAATTCTAGTAAATCAAGTATTAGATAAAAATAATTTGTTGCCCCCCCGCCCGTGATTTGTGGCAATTACGTTTTTATCATCCATCAACTTAAACTTATCTGTCCATTTATCTCTAGTAAACACTTACCAATGTAGTTCTTAGACATGGCAACTTCTTTAATTTCAATGTGAACTGAACCTCGTGGAATTTGAACGACTTCCATGTAGCCTGAAAGGCAAAGATCACCCTGTTATTATCAGCATCTGTATCCTGCACGGAGATACAATGCAATTATAGAATCATTTATTCCTCATCACACACTGTATATTCTACAGATCCCTAAGAGACCACCTGAATTACTGGCCTCTTTTAGGTAATGTAGCTAACTAGAATGCAGAATACATTTAAAATGGCCAGGATTCAACTAGAAGTAAATATTAATTTAAACATATTGAATTAGCAGAAAGATTACATACGCATGCATCTCCCTGAATCATCAATGTGAATGCTGCTTGTATGGACCATGTCTAAACAGCTTCAGCACATTTGCTTTAAAACATTAAGTTTTTTTTAACTGTAATGTAAAATGGAAATCCACACGGCCATGCCATGCATCCTCTTCAAAGTGTAGTTCCCAACTCTAGTCTAACAGAACTACCATGTTAGAAGCAGTGCATAAGATGTTATCACTAACAATAAACCTCTCCTCTTTGCCCTATTATGGTCTGTTAAATATACCATTGAAAGCATCTTGTTTTCTTCTTCGATATGTGTAAAAATGCCTGTTGATCAGGATTTAGGGGCTGAGTGCATTTCTGGCAGATCAACAAGTATTTTTCTGTACTTGCAGGGTCTTTTATGGAATAAAACAAGAGGAAATGTACTGCACTGTAGAGATGTACTGCTGCCACTGTCTGCTGCATGTGGTTTTTAAACTTTACAACTTTCTGCAAACTATTTCCTAAATAAAAGAGATACCAGATCTACATAAAAGATCCTCCTTCAGAGACTCTTTTTCTCTATGTGCTGTAAAACACCCTATATTTATCTTAAGACTTTTTATACACATGCTCACTGAAGCTCATATTAACGTCAATCAGTGCTATTGTTTACCTCTTTTGGAAATCTAGCTTTTAACATATCTAAACTATTTTAAACATCAGTCCAACTCAAAGACTTTTGAAAGATTTTAAATTTGAAACTAATGAGCAATGGAGCACAAATAATGGCAAATGACTAATAGGCTATCATGTTCTCCCTAATAAATGGAAACTTATAATCAAGACATGTTGGAGACCTAATACTTTATACCTCCAGGGCCTATTAATAACATAAGGACAACTTACATATGTCTGTGAAAACCTGGCAGTTACCATGTCCTGCTAATATGTGTATGAGGTCAGTAGCAAAGGCATGGTGGAGATAGCTACTAGTCACAAACATTTATACATATATGGTTATCAAAGGGATAAAATAATAAATATACCTGGGTCCTCTCTTCCTGTGTCACTGTATTCGTCTGTCATTTGCAACCCCTATTTAACGTATGGAGGTGCGTAATATGTTGGCACTATATATATCCTGTTTATTAATAATAATGTTAACCCAGCTAATGTTGAATTAAGATAAAAGGTAACCTTTTTTAAAAATACAGCCTGGGTACTAAACAATATTTTATGAACTATACATTCTGTTCTAGTATACAGTTTCTTTATAGGCTACATACATGAAAGTCCTCCAAACAATAAAACTGTGACTTGTGTTGATTTTGTGACAATTAAGCAGAAACAAGCCCCTCGGAAGTCAGTCTTGTGTCCATATAGTAGTTACATTTTTCCAGGTCCCTTTTTAGCTACCCATGACAGGTAACAATAGGGGCCCTAAGGAAGTTACCAATAAGAGACCTTAAGCACGGACTCTTTTCTCTATAAATTCAACCATTTCAAAGGCTGTCCAATTGTGTAGTTCTGTCTGTTAATTATTCCTTTATGTTAAAGAAGTAAAGTCATATAATTATATATTTTGTGCTTTAAGGGCTAATTCTTAATCTAACTAGTCTGTTGTGGAAGAACAATGAATGCAATGCTCAATCCATGATCAGAATTACCAAATTTAACCAAACATTTTTAATACTGTCAAATCAGTATGATAAAAAAAGAGTTTGTAAAAAAGTAAATCACCTAAAGTAAAAAGGTAATCACCTAAATAACTGAAGTAATTAGAATTTTTATTTAAAAAGTCATCAAAAACATGATATATGCAAGGTTTCAAAAACAAAAAAAAGTTTTGATTGGTGGACAAGGTAAGTTTCAAATAAAATAGATCATGATGATAGTCTGTAGTGGAATAACATAAAACAGCAGCTATATACACACAACGGGAGCTGTTCCTATATAGGATTGTTATGAAATTACAGATTGTCCAGTCTCTTTAGCCCTCTTGAAATGTCTCAGCCAGCGGTACTCTGAAACTGGTTGGATTGAGAAGCTGTCATCCTAAGTTACTTGACACCTCTGTTTTTACAAAGCATAGCATTAATAGAAATCAATGAAAGAAAATACTATTCATATCTAAATTAAAAAAAAAGATCCAACTTCCTCGATGTTGTCAGATATAAAACAATAGTTCTTAAATTCTGAGCCCCAGATCAGATTTACTGTATGTCAACAGCTGCCTCCCTTTGGGTTATATACTTTCAATTTACCTCCTCTGGGCAGTGAATCATTGAAGAATCCCTCTATAGCTTCACAAGTGCTTCCGTCTCCTCCACATACTCTGCACCTGTCTTCTTTGGCATCTGAGCCCAAAATGTTATCACAACCTACATGCTAACCAAAAGAGATTAACAAATGTTTCCATTAGAAAAATGTAAAACTCCTGTCATACATAATGCAATATTACAATCCATCCAAAGCGGCACGCCTATAAAAGACACATAGGGTAAATATGTGTTTACTATTTATCTTGAAGTTGAATATCGACATGTAAGTTTGACTAAACCATTTTGTGAGAATTGTAGACTGGGACCTTTTCATGTCGGGTGCACCAATCAGGAATTACTTACTTTGTGTTGTTTGTTATGTTATGCTTTCCTTTGTTAGCTATGGTTTGAAGGGTCAGGACACCCAAATGTGTTTTACATAGTTATTGCTTTTAGTGGATTCTGATGGGTTTTATCATCAGTTTGTTTGTCTGTAACCATGATAGATGTTGTTTGATTTTCTGCCAAGCATTGTATCACCCAACTGGAGTTCTACTTTAGTTAAATGACTACATAATCAAGAATCCAGCAATCTTGGAGGAATGTTTCCACTGAAAGTGTGATCCAAAGCTAGACTGAATGAATCCAGGGAAACAAAGAAAGGGAAGAAAAGTGTTATCAGACAAATGTTCAGATGTCCAGGTGTTTGTTAAAATGTAAATCCATTAACCTTGCATTCTCCGTTGATGCAGATATCCAGGGAATCGGCATTGCAGCGCGTTCCATCTATAACAGCAGGGGCCCGCTCAGTGTAAAAGTTATAGCCTTCAGCCAAACAGTTTAATGCACACGATTTAACACCACCTGTGATTGCAGAATGAACAGAGATATTAATGTTTTATATGTGGCCTGCAAGATTTCAAACCACAGAAGTGCAATCACAGAAAAAACAAGCTACAGTTAATATACTTAAGCCTGCGATATAATAATTTTTCTTCAATTTAAACAGTTGCAAAGTCAGGTTTAAGTATGACGAACAACACAGTCTGGTTTTACGCACACATTTAAACAAATTGATGTCAATAAAATATAACTCTGCAATTTCCTTAAAGCTTCCGTGCGGATACCTGGAGTTAAAAGTACTAACTCTTAACCGTAGATTGTGTGAATTAGAAAAAAGAAAACACTGGGCTAATTTAAAGGGAATCTGTCATAGGGGCACAATGAAGGCTGCCATTGCTGCTTAGTCCTTCTGAGAATTGTTCTTTCCTGGCTGTTATGCTGATTCTTTATCGTTTTATTCTTCTGACCTGGATTAAGTATAAATATAAGGAATTGTAACACATTTCTGGCACCATGGTTGTTCTCTGTGACTTTAAACTACTTCAAATTCAGAAACAGCAAAGCAATTAGCATTTTCTGGTATTCAGATGATGAAGCCACACTGATCACAGCTGGCAAATGCATATTACTGGTCTCTGGCCTTTAATTAAAGTTAATTAAAAATATTTTTTTTTTTGAAAGAGTAAATATGCCATTTTTGGTTTCAGATTCTAGATCATTTCAATGTGCCAACATTTTACACTCACATCAGAACTATCCTACAGTATAAGATACTGTATATGTTATAAAATATTCTCTCTGTAGATACACTTATATCAGAACTATCCTATTCCTATAATACTTACAACAGAGATTGACAAAGACATTATTTACACCCATGATCTAACCCTACATTACCATGTACACTAAAAAAATGGGATCCTATTCAGATTAAAAAGCAACCTGACCCGTCCCCATAAAATAACAAACCATACATCAATGCCTAATAGTTCTCCCTTGTTTATAGATTTGTGACCCACTGGTGACCTGATCTGTCCTTATTTGGCCATCTGTTTCACCTCATGTCACCTCAATATACATTAGAGCAGACACTGTAAGTCAATCAGTGTGTTTTGTAAAAAGAGCATGCATGACCTCAGTCCACTAGACAAAGAATGTCACTTATGTAAACGTTATGGCTATAGAACTAATGCTGAAAAATCCCAGCCATCTACTCCGATGTACATCCGCCACAGAACCCGATACCTTAAACTATAGATAAAAAACTAGGAATGCAGCTTCCTCTTTTGAAGCTCACATTGCAAAACCTATTTCACCTGTTCAACAAGAGCAGATATAATTTTAGGTAAAGGACAAAAAAAAAAAATTCTTAGGATTCTTTAAAACTTTAATAAAGAAAATCTACTATTGTCTGCTCCCCTTGGAAGAGTCTTGTTTTCTAAACCTATTCCAGCGACAACTCAAAACTTTAGTTTTTCCAACAATTCTAGTACTGATGACAATAGACAGTAGGACTATTAGAGAATTAATTTTCTCAAATGGGAAAAAAAGGACTTTTGGAACATTGCTAACAATCTAAATATTCCACATCAGGTATGAGACCTAATCAGGTAAAAAGATTCATCATGTTTTTTAACTATTCAGGATGTCACAGGCACAACTGAGAACTGAAAGGTTTGGAACATCGAGCTCTACTTTCCGGACGTCAAAATTTCTTCAAATAAGTTATGATGGCAATAAGCATTGCTAATGTATGGATTTTTAATTAATGATGACATTTCACTTTAAGCAATCAAAGGAAGGCTTATTGATGGCCTTGCATTATTAAAATAACCAAGAGATGTAAAAATAGTACTTTCTGCCATAGCATGTACATTATTAGTAACCAGGGTACATTGATAGTGTTCCTTGTCAGGTAGGCAGTTTAAGGACACAGAAGAGCTTCTTATATTAAGACAGGAATAACTGTAACGCTATAAAAACCTGGAATTTTATTACTAAATGCGGGTCAAGTATTTCTACAATTCTAGGAAAAATGTAACATTGGCCATCTTCCAGAAAACTACAAGGAGACAGTTATTTCTACCGAATTGAGTCATTTGGTGTCCTAAACACTAGACTTCATTTTTCTTTTTTTTCAATAGTTAAAGAGTTTCTTGTGCCTATGAACTATGTATGCAAACCAGCAAACATTGATACTCAGCTATATTAGGAAATTCAGAGCACCTGCGTGAATTTGTAGAATCCAGTCCTGTGTGTCCCATGTAATAGGGATTTAACAAAGGCACCTCCTTTTGCCTGTACCTTTATTCACTTCCAGAGCAGCCTGGGATCACAAAAATCTGGATGCCTCTATTAGGCAAACAGCAAGCAAAGCTTACGGTTACCTATTCAAATTCTTGGGCAACACTGAGAATGGGAGCAAGAAGAAGACAGCCACAGCAACTGTGTTCACTGTCAGCATAAGAGAGAGACCCAGGTTTTTAGGGTCATCGGGTAGTATAGATATTAATGGTGTTGGCCAAGTTATTGTCCGGATTCCAGTTCAGAATAGCACTAGAGCTAGACACACATTACCTTGAGCTTTACAGTAAACATTTCCAGGGCAGCTAGGCTTTTGACAGTGCTCTTGATAATGTAGACAGCATTCTATAACATGATTCATGCTACTTGCTTGCTTTCTACTTAAAACCTGGGAATAGCAGAGCAGCCTCTTGATGCAAAATTATCATGTTTGGTAGGAGTGTACCTTTACCTAGTAAATGTTTGTTTTGTTGACCTAGCCAGTTATACAAATGACTTCAGTGGCTGTTATGACAAGTTGAACCCTCAAGAACCAGCCATTGTTTTAAGTGAGAAAAAGTGAGAATCTTTTTAATAACTGTTTGTTGACGTTGCATGATATTTGAAGTAGGCGACATGTTCCAAATGATTTCCTGTTGTGTCCCATTTAACTTAGTTTAGCATTATGTGTGCTTCCAACTCATAGTACACTAACAAACGTCCTTCAAATGATTAAGTCAATGGAAAAGCACATTAAAAGCATGACCTAATTTTCCTTTCTAGTAAGGTTCTGGGATGTTGCACAGTGAAATGTTACAAAATTCAGATCAGTAACAGTTTACAGGTTTTTTATTTCTCAAGCAGACAGCACAGTGTCTGTATAATAGCAGGAGGAAGGATTATGGGTGGAATCTTAAATCATTATCTGCTGCTTGTATGGCAGGCATGTGGTTTAAAAGTCTGGTCTTAGTTCAGCATGTAACATGAGAAAGAGCTTATCCCTAGAACAATTCAGCAGGTCTCCTCCAGACAAACGCAGTACAGCAAGTCATGGAATTTGGCTAGCATCACAACTTAATAGGACAATTTAACTTTTCTAATACCAAAGTCAAATATCTATAACAAAAAGCCCAATATGGTCTATTGGTGTGTACTGTCACATCATAACTTGCAAACTTTCCTGCAAGCCAAAAAGAGACCATTTGTAACTGGGGGAGTGCCCAACATATATTTTCAGCTAGGTGGTACCTCAAGCTAGGATTGTTCATGCTCATGGTCCAAAGTCCAGAGCTTGCTTTATTGTTCAGAGCTGAAGCAGAGCTTATGGAGCTGAGAGTTTGCCTAGGGTTATCAACAAGCCTGTAGCCACTACATAGCTGGATCAGACAAGCAGAAGGAACTAACAACTCTTCTTCAAACATTTCCATTTTCACAAATGGATTGCGCCCCAGTGTGTACAATGAAAGGAAAAGTGCGTCTGTAGCCCAAATGACTTGTGTAATTGTATAGGGTGCCAATGCAATCAGCTAACAAGGGGAACTGGAAAAAAAAATTGTTGGCATACAGGCTGCTTTTTCACACATACTTGATTGTCACCAGGGGTGGGAAGGCTTTGTCAGGTAGTGGTTGAAACAGTTCAATAATAGGAGGGGTGGTTAATTTCTAGGTCAGTGGAAAACTAGGTACTAGTAACCTGTTTGTTTTTTGGATGAAACTCCTCCTCCCTAGCATAATGTTTTGGAGTGGCAAACACTTACAGCAGATTTATTTGAGGTTTTTAGTAATATTGATAGCTAGCATGTGCTTTTAGTTCTTTACTGTGCTAAAATAAGGTAGAAAGTGGGTAATTGGGACCCAGATGAGGGGATACTTAAGTCCAATTTCACAAAGGGTGTTGTTGTTGTGAAAGCTAATTCCAGCCATGGAGAAAGGCATTCAAGTTAGCTTAGTTAACATGAGCCAACTCTCTGCATGTCCCTACCAAACAGGTCTGTAACTGCTGTGTGACCTCCCCAACCTACTGTGACAGCTAAAGTGATGCTTTTCATCACTGTCTTCATAGAATTTACTAGGAGATAGCACCAGTAGTCTCACTGTCTCACTGTTACTACCTCTGAATGTCAGGGCTGTGTCACGTACCTCCAGTGTAGGGTTTCCAGTTGTAGTATTTTCCACGAAATGGCATGTTATCAAAGTCTGCACACTGCTTTTCCCTGAAATCTCGAGACCCTGTTGGACATGGCTAAAAGAACAAACAACAGAAAAAAATAAAGTTTATATAAATACATTTATGCTTTGTGATTTTATGTAATACCTATACCTAGAAACAAACATTTTAAATAATGAGATAAAGCACATAAAATATTTTTCACCATCATGTAGCTTAACTAAAATCAAAAAAGCATAAATGAATCTTTTATGTACAGCATCATCTTTATCAATGCAGATATATATATTTATAACTGTTCATACCCTTTAAACAAACTGCAATGTGCTTTTACCTAAATCGGCCACAAATGCATGCTGCCAGGGTTAGCTAGTGCTAGGAAAGGCAGGTACAGAGTGGCCAAACTGCCTGCTAACTATCTAATGTCAACAAGTACTTAAGCTTTCAAATGGCAGGTGATATAGCTGGTCATATGTGCAAAACCATGGCAGCTGCACATCCTATTATCTAATAATACTATTCATTACAGATAGGAGGCTTTAGTACATAATTGTCTCACAGCACCTATTTCCTCGCCTATTTCCTGCCATCTTTTAATAAAATTTTATTTTGCTTGTTGTGGCTTTTTGGCTTTAACACATGGAATTTTGTGTATCAAACATGTGTTGCTTTAGATCTCTAGATTTAATGTAGATCTACTTTTGATTGGACTACCAACACATATAGTTGCAGTGTACAAAATGCAAATGCTTTGCCCTGCCTAGTGAGATAGGGTTTAGTTTAAAATTAATGCCATCATATTGCTGTGCTGTGTTTTGATGCATCATGATAACATGCTGTAAATGTGTTTTACAATGCAGTTCAATAATATGAATGGGCCATAAAAAGTGCAGCTTGTAAACCCATTGCAATTCAGCTGTGTTCATTTTAAATGACAATCCAATATTCTAGAATGGTGCTTAGTCATTTCCCAAGAAGCAATGAAGACATCAGTGAGTCCCTATATTCTCATGAATTCTGACTTAGTGCACAAAGCAGCAGTTATCAATTATGGGTAAAATTAAAGTCACTTTTTCTCTGAAACAACTGCCTCTGCAAAGGAAAAACTCAACTTTCATAACATTTGTTAGCTGTAAAAATAAAGGCAAAGAACACCATTAGATAGACCTGGTATGCTACAGCAACAACTGGTAAACCTTACAACAGTAACAAGACCGTACAACTGGCACGCAGACTAAATTGTATCTTTTGCAGTATTGGGTAAGCATAATATATAGAGGTTATATAAACAGTTTAAAGTGTTACACCAGGTTCTCAACTGTTTTAATCTCCAATGTATGTCAAAGCTCCCTTAGCAATTAATCCATCAGGTATCTCCTTATAAACACACATAAAAAACAGATGAAGAATCTCAAAGGTAAACAGAGTTTTGGAAAAGAAGTTATAGTTTGACCAGCCCAGCTGTTTCTGAGCCTGTGCTGAGATGTGCCATCAGCCTCCTGCTAAGGGAATTATCAAATTGCTGTGCTATGTAATGAAGCCCATCAACTACCAGTATAAATAATTTTATGAGGAATGCAAAGAAAAGAAAGAGTTTCATGTTCAACATATGCCCTGGCCCACTAAAACTCTGTCCAGACCTGAAATGTGAAGCAGCTGTCATTGATGAGGAGTGAAGTCTATGGTTTCCTTATAGGAAGCTGCTGTAGTTTTTTATACCCTATATAATAAGTGTAAATGGATCAATGCAGGAGATACTTTATGCACATTACAAGAGACTGCTAGAGGTCACTGGTATTTGAACACTTTTATAAACCCATTTGAGTCCTCTACAAGTCTCTTACAAATTACCACTTTTGGTATTTTGTACTATATTTGTACCCCTACTTCCCCTCTTGAAGGGACACAGTATTGGGCAGAATGACTCGTTGGGCTGCTTTGCCGCCTTAACCCTTGCTATCCCTAGGAGCAAGAACTTCCAGTCATTTCGTTTGTAAGTTCTTGCTGCTTGTGATAGCCAGGGTTAGGGGAGAGGGGTGGTTGCCAGCTAGCCTGTCTTTAGCTACTTCATTTGAAGGTTTTGAGTGAATAACTTTACAATAAATGCAGCTAGAGAGGTCAGGGATTTCTATTTTTAAAGCTTTTCTTGCTGCTGGTGAGGAAACTGTAAATGCTTTAATGTTCATGGTCTGGGCATATATGTACTTTAATTTAGCTTTATATATGTGCAAAAAAACAAGGTTGCTTTTTTAATTCTTAGCTCCTCCTCATATGCATATTATTTACACAATTCTGCATGACATTTGGTTATTGAAGCAAATAACAGCTACTAAAGCACTGTGCGCATTGTCACATCTGCCTGCTAGTGGCTACAATGTAATGATAGCTTATTATATCACTATTGCAACACATAACAAATACAATACTCCATAAATGCCTTCGTAATTACAGCTTATTTTTACTCAGCTTCCTACCGCAGCTTGTCAAGGCTGTAGGATTTGGAAGGTGAAACAATTGCACATTTTAAAAATATGTATAACGCACTAAAATGCCAAGTGCAGTCTGAATATTTGTGAGTTACACCACACGACCAGTAAAAACATTGTGTTCCCTGAGCAGTATGATGCTGCTTTTGGTATGTGTGACTTTGCTTTGGAGCAAAGTTAACAACAAGATGTAATGATTCCTTTTGCGTAAATCCAATAAAAATCAAGCCAGCCCAGACATTAACAATTAAGTTTCAGAGATTTATTGTTGATATCACTAATGCTTGTTTTTTAAATAACAGTTCAGACATTGCTTATGCAAAGCAAAGCATGTCACTTTTAGGAAACAGCCAACATGTTGCCACCTATGATATCACTGTAAAAGCTGCTGTACACAGACACATGAGATCAGTTAAGGTCAGACTGAGATCAGTTTGTACTTTGCTTTTCTTCTTTCAAAGTATGTGTGGATACACAGTAAATGCAGATGAAACTGAAATGCATTGTTTTTAAACTGGGTGGGATACAGGAGAAGGAGACCAAACTGTCAGCTAACAACAGACACCTGAGGCTACAATTCACATGGGTGGTGGGGATATGTTCTTGGCACACTTTGGGCCCCTTAGTACTAACTGTCCATTGTATATGCTACAGCCTGCCTAATTTTGTTGCTACTCTTGTCTATCGCTTTATGACCCCATTGTACTCAATTTCGTATGGTTTCGTCCAGCAGGTTAACGTACCATGCCTCAAAGCTCAAATAATCTCAAACTGGTTTCTTGAGAATGAACATGACAATGAGTTTGCTGTTCTTAAATGGCCGCCACAGTCACTAGATTTTATTTATTAATGTATCCTAAAATGTAGTGGAATGGTGATTTTCATCTTGGATAAAGCAGCCAATAATTTGAAATATACTATCATGTCAATATGGGTCAAAGGTGGTCAACTCAGTAAGGTATACCGTATAAAGTGGCCAGTGATTGTATGTGTAATGCTTATGTATATATTATTTATCTCAACATAATAAGGATCCGGTGCACTCATTGCTCTTGGGCACTACTTCCCAGTAGGAGCGGACAGGCGGGAATGCTGGGGGAGAACAGGACCCACTAAGAATAATGAACTAAAGCAACATTTACGTTGTGCAATGCCCTACAGTATGAGATAGTAAAGGCAAAGTCAATTAAAGAACATACAGCTTGACTAGAAGCTTTTCTAATAACTAATGACATCCAAAGTTATACTGACAAAAGAAAGTAAGGGAATGTTTTAAAATAGGGAATTAATCCAACTGCCATTTATGTGGCCTGAAAGGAATTTGCCTTTCTTTAAACCAACACTGCTGGGGTGTGAAAGGCTGAAACTGATGAATATGCCTTTTTTCAACCTAGTTAGCTATGTAATTATGAGTAAGATATTTCATCAGCAGGAATACTCTGGATGCTTTTGAATCCTCCCACAGGCCACCAGAGTTCACAAAGTGGCATGGGGCATCGTTTCTTACAAATAGCTCCACAGAGCATTTTTCATTTCCTATCATTCACAGTCTACATAACAGATCTTCCAAACAAACTAACATTGCCCTATGGATGTTACAGTCTTTCAGTATACTGTAACAGGTGATGGAGGAGTAAAGTATTTTATCTATGTAATCATGTATGAAAAACAGTCAAAGAAAAGGAAAAGAGTTTAACTCTGAGGAGAAGAAGACAAAATAGCAGTCATTTTAGGTTATTAAAGGCATATTGGATCCTGACACTGCACAGAAATGGTGTGAAAAGAGAACAGGTTTAAGTAATCCAGCTATCATGTCCTAAATATTATGATTCACATGAGACACTTTGAAGTTAATGCTTCTTGGACTGGCCATGCCCTACATGCATAGCTCAGTGTACCCCACAATGACAGACCAGCACTAGTAACTAAATATTTCAAGTTCTTCACATCTTGTGCAGATAAATCCTTTGTATGCCATGCTTTCTTAAAAATGCCCACTCACACTAAACCAAACCCATTTTCTGCATCTACATGCTTTGATTTAAGGAAGCTCATTTCTGGTGTGTCTCGGGTATACCAGTCAAACACTGTCAGATGAAGACATAAAGTAGGATGTGCTTTTGCTTCTGCCTAATATCGGTTATGCTTCCAATGGCCTCCCTGTCCTTCCTATCACCAAAAGTAAAACTACCGAAACCCCTCAGAATGCACAACACAGTATTTTCAATTTTGTTTCCTCCATAATTAGTGTAGCCACCAACAGAAAATGCAATACTCCCCTTGGGCCAGTGTCAGAAGCCACTTTTGTTTCAGATAACTAAATAAGTACAAACTATATGTTGAGGCCCAATATGTGTACACAGACATTCTACTACGAGAAACTAAAATAACTAGACAATGTTATTTGTACTTACATCAGTATTACACGACCGATAGCGTTTTCTCTCTCCCAGGCAGTACTTTCCTCCTCCTGATGGTCTGTAAAAAGGAGCTGTGATTTACATTTGTATGCCTTGTAACTTTACAAAATCTTAAACCAACTGCAATTTTTTGGCATATAAATACATGGAAGAAAATCAGGTTTAATTTCTAGTGATGTCATGAGTACCTGACGTAACAGTAGTTAAAACATGCAATGACCTTTCCCTGTTAACTATTTGCAGTCCCTTTGAGCCTAGGAGTGCCTGGAAAAGAAATACAATCTCACAGGGGATACCAGCATAGACACAATACATCTCCTTGTGTTTCAATGATCTCAGTGTCTTTGGTATTATAATTTAATAACATCAAATTTGGCTTGTAATGGCCAGCGTGATATTGGACAAGCATGTCAGGGCTGTGGGAATACCACAGTACAACATAGGAATGAACTAATATTGCTATAAATAAATGGACTCATACAGATTATAGGATGTATTTGACAATAGAGAAGCGTATTCCCCACTTACTTACTCCATTGTTACTTGGGCTGCTTAGGAAAGGTAAGGGAGGCACTAAATGTTTGCTAGGAGGGCAATACATACTGTTCTTCTGCCAGATGCATTGCACTAATATTCAGCCTTTCAGTATTTCACATAAATGTAATAGGCCAAAAATAAATCTCTTAGGCAAGCTCTTTCTAGAAATACAATTTTCTTTTTTTATTCCTCCAGAGTACTTAAATAATAGAATATACACCTGGTACACCTGGTAGAGTACATCCAGTGACAACAATAATTTCCCTGCAGTGAGATCACTACAGCATATGCTGTGCATGGCAGTTGACATGGGAACCACCAGAAGATTTGTTTCACTTTTAAAAAGGCCAGTTGCCAAAAAAAATCATTAAAGTACAAATCTTCCTATAATAATATATGTGTATGTAACATTATGTTATCATCATGTTATTTACCTGTAAAACTCTCCCTTGTGCAGATATCCAAAGGGAGTGGGAATGCTGCTGGGTGCCACAAACTTGGAAATTATGTCAGAAGCCCCAGCAGACTCAAGTAGCAATACATTTTTAACCTTTGCTCCTTCTCTAGGCCTCCATATAAAATGTTATGTGGGGAAGTCCAGGGTGAAAGAGCTGGACCGCCCAGACAAACACAATCCCAGAAGGAATTACAGGACTATGACATGGCAAAACGAGGTAATGGTGGTTGTGTTAGTGGATTGACTCTTTTCCAAGTGGTCAATTTTGTTAGAAAGCTCAAAATCACATTGAAGCTAAATAAAATAAAAATATCTGCTTTCAGTTGGTGATAGGGTGACTTTAAGCTAATTTAAGGGCTTTAACAGTCTTGAAATGCTTATATAGAGCAAGCATGTAGATCAAGTGTTGTATTTTATTAGCAGCATTTGTTTTGGGTGACACAGGAAATATTGAAGACTATGGAACCCAAGAAACTAGTATTTGCAGAAAAAGGTCACCACCGCAAGTCTACTATTTTATCCCAGCACAAGTTTCCTATAAAAATAATATTTGTCAGTACTTTTGTACTGCAAAGCAGGCCAAGTGTTGGAAAATATATTACTTTCCACTACACCATTTTCCCTGTGATTCCAACTAAGACTTTCCTAGTGACCTGCAAGTCTTAAATGCTGTCAGTATTTTCTGTATCAAAGCTGCAATAGAACACATAAAATAGATCTCTCCAGATATAGAAAAAGGTGGTAAAGTGCCAAGTGGTTCTGAATAATGAACTCACTTTGTCATGAAATATATTAGGAGCTGGAGTTTACCAGAGACACGGCCAAACAGGCACTGGGGAATGACAGAACTGTAAAAATGCTGAGCTTCCAGTAAAGTGTAAAACCAACGAATAAAAAATAGCTGTTTGACGTTATTTATTATTTGGCGATAATAAATCTATTATTAGATTTTCACTTCTGTGGTGGCCTCCCTGTAAGTGTATACCTATTGCTTCACAAGGGAAAAATTTACGGAAGATTTCCAAAATCCATTGAATACTTTATCCTAGACATACATAGGTAATTTTAGGATTTTAGTCATTACTGTGAACTAAATTAAATACAGTCCTCTGACTAGCTATTTACCCAACACCGTAAAAAGAAAAGATACTTGTGGGTTTTCCAGCTTAGCAGACCCCTGCATCAGACCCATCAGTAGTAACCTGAATGTGTCCTTCACTGCTAGCGTAAATTTTTTTTTTATTAGGTATAAAATGGCATTTACCTTGGCAATCAATTGAATGGTGGTGGTGGTTGGGTTGTGAAGCCAAATTAGCCAATGTTGCACTAAAGTTTTTATGGCTAAAAATAGATTTTAGACTACAGGTAGTTCCATGGATGAATCATCAGAGGGGAGTTTCAGGATTTCCAAAATGCCTAATTTAGGTTTGGGGGAATAACACTACTTATTATTATTAAACACCTTTTGACAGTAACAGATTTGTTTAGGGCATTTTCAGAATATAAAGTGCTGGTCTCCTTGTCCTAGGTACATTTGGGACATAAGGATATACCAGAAAACAGAACATTCTTGGAATGTGGAATACCGAATGAGGAATACCGGAAACTCAATGGTTCAAAAACAATTGGATGAGTCTTCAGGAATGGGATATAGATATTTCAAAAATTGCATGGAGTGCAACTAACTAAAGTTAGTCCTGCCTCAATTTTTTGTTACAGTATAGGGAGATGGGGTTTACAGACTGAGAAAAGACATAAGATAGGAGTAAAGACAAAAGACATATTTTATAGTATATTAGTTCTAAAACAGATTTGAATTTCATCTTGTGCACTGTGAAATCAAGTTTAACATCTGCAGAATGTGGATCAAGAAATAGATACTTCATATTGTAGCTATTAGAAGGATTTTAGTGTACCGGTAAAATTGAGTTGTAATAGTTGGGTTAGACAAGCCTGTATGTGTGAAGAAGGAATGTAGTTATGATCAAATTTTGATATCAAAGAGAGATGATTTCTTTTCCCTACTTGTAAGTGATATTCTTTAACTGTAATATTCCATTATTATCCCAATCAGGTTTCAAGCATTACCAGACAAGCCAGGCACAAATTATGACATTTACATACATTATAAATCTAAACATTATCCAAATGGTTCTTTAGATAGGCTCAGGCTTACTTTAGCTACTTACGCTGGACTGTCACAGTGTCTTATGGATGAGGAGACTCCTCCGCCACAGGTCCTGGTGCACTCCCCCCAAACCGACCATGGTCCCCAGTCGCCATCGATGCTTTTTGGCCAGGTCCCAAAATTCACACATTCCCCCTGATAACACCACTGAAACACAAATCAGTGATACATTTAGCCAATATAAATAAATAAAGCAACCAAATGTTAGCAATGATAAATCTTATCAACAGATTTTGCATGGGATTACATCTTTAAGCCATTCTGTGATCACGGAACATTAATTTTGACTTGTGAGACATGAAAATGCTTTATAGGTGTCATCCTGATCTTGACTTCACTGCCTAGGACGTTTTTTTTGGCTTGGACCAAGCATGATCCTTAAACATACTATTTAATTCTATGTCCGGGTGGAGCTAGCACCAGATGACAGCCCTTTGCCTTGTGAAACAGGTCAGCTATGTCAGCTCCTATCCTCACAGGTCCCTAAAATTTATACATGATTTCACAATCTCATGCAAATTTTGGCAAATGTTAAAAAAATATAAATTAAATTGCAACTGTCTTGTAATGAATGATAAGAATTGTTATTGTATACGCTCTCCGTGGTCCTGATCTTGTATTTTTAAAGGATCCATACTGGGAGAGTTATATTTTTACTTTCTTTAACCTCTGCACATGCTGTTATCCACAAGAAAAATGGCATCTGCAAGACATTTTCTAGGAGCAATCCATATGCTTTCGGATAGACAACCAAAAAACAGACACTGACCTCTCAAAGCACTGTGGTTGGTGATGCTGTGTCCATTGGTTGGCAAATAGTCTATAAACATTTCCATGATGATAAATATAACAAAAACATAAACTTTCCTTCTGTTTTTTGTAATATTGTAACTCAGTACTTCTCTCTAAGTCTTCTCTATTATTATGGACTGACAAAAATTCAGACAGTGTACCACAACATCTTAAAAACATTCTGGTAGGTTGGCTTCAGACTATCATGGTTAAAGTCGATTGTCTCATGACTATGGAACCTAAGTGTTGGACTCAATGTTTTATGATCATGGACTCAATGTTAAGAGTTAAGGAATATTTTGGTGCTATATAAATACAAGATAATAATAATACAAGAGAGCTGTACACATCGCTCCTTAGCATGGAATAATTAGAGAGCAGCAAGCATGCAACAGCATGCATGTTTATTAAGCTTAGTTTCATACAGTAGCTTTTAAACATCACCACAGATATTACCGTAGTATTATCATTAAACAGCTCTCTCTATTACATGCCATCTTGAGCATTTTATAGAAATAAAGAATATGCATTTGCACTGGGCTAATATACCAAAGAGAATATTTTGTAGTACCCTGAAATCCCAACATTTCATGTGATGCCAAACTCCGCTATCAAATCTCTTGTTTGGAAACAAATAGATTACTTTGACAGCCTCATGCGGATGTGTCTCTTTACACCTTTCCTTCTGGTCATTTCTCAAACTGACCCCTCCGTGTTGACACTCTCTAATTGGAACTGTTGCAATCAGTCAGAGTTTTGTTTACACAAAACTCCTTTTTAGAAAGAATAACAGCGCTGGCCAAGTGTTGTGCCAACTAAGCACACAAGCAGGGTCAGGTGCTGTAACACACTGTTCTGCTTCATCAGCAGTTCACATGCTGGTACAACCAAAAAAAAAAAGGAAGCTTTTTATGAGGTTATGCCCAAGAATAAGCGGACATCCTCAGTGGCTATTACAGCACTAGAATTATTAAGACCCTTAACAGGCATTGATAAAAAATCATTTACAAAACAATGTACTTGACGACTATATGAAGACAATAATGTTAGATTGTAGGAGAGAAATGTATTGTTCACCATGCTATAAATATTGCAAAATGTTGCTGCAAATTGGTGTAGGAAAATCCAGATGATACTGGCAAATGTTTCTTGATCAGGCAAGTGTTCAGGCAAATTCAAAGAACAGAAGTGTCCATGGCATATGTATTAAATCAATGCATTGAAAAATGGATCACTTATTCAACAGAGAAAACAAGCCAACAGGTTAGTGAACCAATTATTTACTGATTTGTAAAACTCCACTAAAAGTTAAATCTGTGCAGTTAACAAAATTCCTAAACAATACTGAATCAAGAAGTAATGGCATGGCCGACGATTGTGGCAAATAGCTCATCTTCATCAGCAGTATGTTAGATTTTCATTAAGGATTAACAAACTAATAATGAAATCAGGAAGCAGTCAAGCCAATCAAGCAACCAAAATTCAATGTTTCCATTGACCACATTGAGTCAACATTTCTGAAAAAAAATCAAACTGTTTTTCTAGACCTGCCTGTATATGATTACATCAGAAGTATAAGTTTCATTTTAAAAAATGGCTGTCGTTTACTCAAATTTTGCTCAAAAATATATAAAAACGGAACTTAATAAATAAACTGTACTAAAATTCCTACCTTTTCTTTAACATTTCAGAATCGTTAAGTGCTAAACTTCCGCTAGAAACTGTTAGTGCCCTGTTTAGAAGCTATCTCTCAGCAAAATTCACCAAAGAGGTTTTCTTCCCATGCCTGTGCCAGACAGCTGAATCCTACATATACTGTACATGTGGTTTGGGACACTGACTGACAAGCTCCCAGTGGGATTCCCGTCTGAGTATTTCAGCAGTTGTGCATAAAATTTGTGTTATACCCAGAACTGATAACAGAAGTATAACAAAATATTTTATTATATATATGTGATGTAGACCTCCAAAGCTTATTGCTCAGCCATACAGACTGATAAAAACATAAAAGCACATAATCATACTCAAAATATGACTGTAAGTGGATCAGAAGTATATTTCCATGCAGTCAGCATAGACTAACAGCTGGTTAGTGTGTTGATGGGCAGAGACACATTTTCACCTTTCCAGACATATTTTACATAACTGAGAATGTTTACCATACCATACAACATTTTGGGGTTGAAAAAAAAATGACCACAGAATTTGGCATAGTTTTTAAGCCAACCACATGCAAAGAATACCACTGCTTGGTGAAATACTCCCAGACAAGATAGAGATGTAGTTAAATATTCAGCCCCACAGTCTTGGATTCATCTTGTTCGCTGCTGGTTGCATGAAAGACTCTTTGTCATTCAGCTCACTGCCAAATGAATAACAGCCGCTTGGGTGTTCTAAGAGTTTTTTTGTGGTTGTATAATGAATGATAAAATGAGAGACAGCACTTTTCATGTCTTCCTAACAATCAAACCCATTGGGTAACCCCAATCCACAATAAAAAAACAGCCATTAGATTGCTACAGAGAATATGTGTGATTTCTCCAGGTCAAATACAGTAGCTCAACCCTTATGCAATGGGTTATGTATATGGGAATGAAATTACGTCAGCCTGTGAAGAAATGCTGAGAAGACAAGAGGAGACAGAGGGTGAGAGCTGGTCAGTGGGACCATGGCCAGATTCCCAGATGAGGCAGCTATGGGATTTCAGAAAGAGAAAAGCCACCATTCATAAAACCGAGAACAAAGTAAGTATAGCTGTAAAACAAATGGCACAGATTCACCAAACAGAAAAAGACCTGTAGACATTTCAACTAACTACAGATGAATTCCAGCTTTTTCTTCTCCCCATTTCCAGAACATCCATGTCCCAAAAGGGCCATCATCTTTTGGATCTATTCTTACTCACACACATGCTGTTCCTTGGTAAAGTCTTTCTATAATTACTTCTATTGAGATCCTGTGCAGGGTAAATTGGCGTATGAATTGATAATAAAAGTGGCTAGAAAAGTGATAAGGCAATATGAAAGGGACAAAAATAATTTGACATTCTTAGACTTGTTCCAATAAGGAGTTTTTATTCTCATTTATTTGTGATTAAGGCATAGTCTACACTGACTTTTTCCCTAGTGTTTAACCTGGGGCTTTTAAAGCCCTTGTTTGAAATCCCCATGCATTACAATGGCTTAATCTACACCAGGAGGTTTCCTTGAGGGACGTTTATGAGCTTTTCCAGCTTTAAACTGCTGGGTTAAAGCTGGAAAACTGGTTTCCTGCATTTGTGAGCACCTAATATGCAAATAAGTTAAAAACGCGGTAAGAACGTGGGAAAACGTGGCATAGGACTTTTCCAGCATTTTAAAGGCAAGCTTTAAAACACTAATTAAAGTGCATAAAAACGCATATAAGCGCAATAGGAACGTTTACATGCGTTTTTAAAAACATCCGTGAAGACCCAGCCTTAAGTAATTATGTTCGGCTTTGGTTTATGCACCCTAAAGCATATCTAAAGACAAAACTTTAGAGTAAATAATTGATAATGTCATAGTTTTTGTTAAGTTTGTACCATTCGGACAAATTCCTTTACCCATCTATGGACACAACAGGAAGTGCAAGATATTTCCCCAAATTAAGGGACAAATTGAGGTAGTGGATCCCAGCATAGGACCTGATTTAATAAAGCTCTTCAAGACTGAAGAGGATACACATTTATCAGTGAACCTTGGTGATGAAAGAAATCTGAAATGGATCTGGTCCAGGATTGAAAACATTTGCTACAAATAGCAAATCATTTTAAGAAATCTATTCCAGGTTTTCTGGATCACCCAGGTACACTGATGAAAGTGTATCCTCTCCAGCCTTGGAGAGCTTTAACAAATCAAGCTCATAGTGTGGACACAAATAGCAATGTAATGCTGACAGGGGTACCCCAGTCTATCCCTAACCAGAAATGCTTTGTCTTTAGATACACATTGATTTTGTTCTATTGGTACCTGAAAAACCTCCAATATAGAAGAATTTAAAAAAATACCAGAAAAAAAATCATGACTGATATAAGAAACGAGCCAAGGTATTTGTTGCCCTATGAAACAGCATTGCTCCAAACTTCCGCAGTGCTATTACATTTAATTTTTAAACTGATCTCATTTTAATGCCATGCAGATGAAAGTGGTACAGAGCTTTTTTATAGGATTTTTGACCTTTGCTAACCAACGGTTTCTAAAAAAGCCCTAATACTTTGTAGCCCTTCAGACTTGCAAAGATTCCATCAGAAAAACATGTTAATTCAGCTCTAGTAGAAGAAATAGCGAGGAAAATGAGAATATAAAGTGAAAGGTGAATAGGGTAAATTGTGTCTTGATGAAGTAATAGTCAATAGAGCCAGAAGAAGATTGTATCCTTTTGGGAAAAAAGAAGCATTGTTCTCTAGACCAGGGAGGAACCAAGTTGCTTAGCTGGGTTTGGATTTTTTCTAGACATTATTCAGAGTTGGAAATATATAGACCAAAATCTGCATGGGATGTGCATGATTTAAGCATTGCTTGTGACAGTCGGGCATTTTTACTTCTGAAGTGTTTGTGAACTGCTTGTTATTGCAAATTTTTGATATTTAAGGATGATTTATTGCATGCTACTTGGCAAGACAAAAAGAAACACATCACAGATCCCAGAAGTGCAGCAATCTTAGTGAAAGATCCTTCTAGTAACAAGGGATACAGGCCTTCAGATTAAGACATGGCAACTACTAAGACATCACGTAAGGCAGGCATGTCCAAAGTCCAGCCCGGGGGCCAATTGCGGCCCATGTTCAGATTTCCACCGGCCCGTAGCCTCTGTCATAAAATCAATAATAAGGGGCCTGCCAGCACTGTTTACCACAGAACAAAATACAAAAAAAGCTATTTTATATTTCATTAGAGTTGATCAACCGCCTTACGGATATTGGCCCGCTACTTGGTGGGCATAATCAGCAGGACGGGAGTCCCCATGTGTGCACAGGTAATCCCCTACGTCATTATAGAGGGCGTGTGCTGTGCGGGACCCACAAGGACCACGCCCACTCTGATTCCAAGAACATGCTCTGCATGGAGCCCGCACTTACACTGGACTCCGTGCACAGGGAATCCCCCATATCACCCTGGTGGGCGTGTGCTGTGTGGGACCCATGCAGACCACGCCCACACTAACCCTGAGTATGTGCTGAATGGTCAGGCCCCACACATTTTCACCTCACCAAATCTGTCCCTCGTTGTAAAAAGTTTGGACACCCCTGACGTAAGCCATTACTTTTCTTGGTTCCCTTGTAAATATTCCAAAAGCAAAGTGATCAGGGTGACAAAAGGCTGGTGCAGGGATACCTTGAAAAACATATAAATAGAAATTAAACGAAAAAAAAGTGAATTTTTGTAGTCTTATAGGGAATATCTTTAAAAATAACACCGCACTTTCAGTGCACAATTCTTTAAATAATACGCTGGGAAGTGCCCTAAAGTGTTTGTCTTTTAAGGTCAAATTGTCATCAAAATTGCTGGGGATTTTTGAGGGATTCATGGGGGACCCATGGGACTATACGTTGAAAACCATGTGTTTATGGCCAAAATTTACATTAAAATATTGGCAGGAATTGAGAATTTGTAAATGTAGGCTATTGCCAGCCATCAATCTTTTATGTTAATTACATTAGCCCCTGAACATAGTATTGTCACCAAAATTGCTGGAAGAGTCAATAGGAGCAAGCAACAAAAACTTTTGGGTATAAGGAACCAAAAAAAAATGTTTATATGGCAATTAAAGGGGTTCATTCGTATCTAACCGTCTTTCATTGTTATTCCATTATTTTTTTGTCCTACATAACTCTTTTACACATTTTTACATGTTTTCTACTGATAGGAACCTATTGTATAATTATGGCCAGGGGGACAGTTGTAGTACAAACAATACAATATTTTACACCTCCTACAACTTTGGTATAAATGGTTAAAGCTGAAGATATTAGTATTAGGTGTGGCAAAAGGTAGCAGCATTTGGTAACTTCATGTTTTATTGGAGGAAAGAATCTAAAACTGTGCAACTCCTTTCTTTCTGTGAGAACCAGGTGCCCTCCTTGATTAGCCAATTAGGGGGCAGGACTGGTAGTAACCTCTGACCAATGGGACTTAATGCTAAAGTAAACTATTTTTGTTTTGTTTTTCTGCTGAAGTGAAGCTGCTTGGTTTCTTTTTTGGACTTAAGTTCTACAGTGTCCTGCATAGTGCTGATCCCTCTAACAACATACTGGAGAGAAAACTGTACCTGAGGATTTGTAGTGCAAGGATCTCCCTGCTCCTATTAATTTCCAATGTAGATCAGTGCTTTCTGCACCTGTCCTGGTGCCTCTTGATCATTAGCCCCCCAATCATCACATCACCAGTCAACGAGAGGCAGTTTTGATATGAGAAAGCAAAAGTAATACCTGCAAAGAGTCTATAGGCAATACTGGGCACTGGAATTTTATACCTTGTATACCTTTTAATTTTTCGCACAGCTTCCACAGTACAGTTTCTCTCCTTAGGAAGCTGCACAATGCAACCAATCAGCTCACTAGCTCAATTTTCTCACTGAATGAATAATAAAAAGGAGAGCAGCAGCCATAGCAACCAACCAGCATCCTTGCCTAATTTTCCCATTGAATGAAAAATGAAAAGGAGTGGGTAGCTATGCACAAGGATCCCCCTGTTTTACAGAGTTCACCTGCTCTATCTATAAAATGAACTAAGTATGACCACTTAACTGAAACAGATAGCAGTAAAGGAAATTATCCACCAGCTTTGGCTACAAATCCCTGTACAAACATATAAGTAGGTTTGTTTTACAGAAGTCTTAAAAGGCTTTTGTTACATGCGGTAGGGAGCAGTTTGCAAACTATACTTCTTATTTTTAGGCACAGGAACTTAAATACATTTCATCACCCAATTCAGCACATAAGCTGCCAATGACAAACACAAACCCGGTTTAAACTGCTCCCAATTTGCCAGCGCCACTCAGTGAAACTAAACTATACGTGACCCGTAGTCACCAAATGAAAGCAAAGCCTGTTGGGGAGTTGTGTTTCATCTCCTTGTGATTTATAGAATGTTTGCTAGTGAATAGAGCAGAGTTCTCTGTCACTGTCTATATTATAGTTAAACTTCTCTATAATTTATGGGTGAAAAATACCCTTTTATAAATCTCTGTAAAATACAACAAGCTCAGTAAATGACACATTAAAGGATAACTATTTTTAAAATAGATCAAAATGAAAAGATCTAATGCAAGCACTAAATCATATGTCATATTCTATGTAGTGTAATGCTACACCTTTAGAAATATATTTTTTCACGTGTTTTGTTGGGGTCTATGCATTATTAGAAGCATCCCAATAATAGATTGGCAAACATTGATTGAGAAGAGTTTGGAAGGGCACTGTTGCTTGTTCTTGCAGTAGTCTTTTATAGTTGCTTTCATAAAAACACAAAATACTGGCTGGTTTACCTGGACCTGGAGATTCCTGAACAAACCTGCAGCCAGACCCAGACCCCTACCACACCCAGGCTGTTCTGACTGAGCAAAGCTTCAATGCTTCACTGCTACTGCTAAGGTCTGCCTGCCCTTTTCTGCCACCCAAACATTCCATAATGACCATTGGGCAACTCATTATAATGGTGGACCAAATGGGAAGTACATTGCTTTCCATCCCTACACAAGGGACGAATCAGTATGTATGTACTCAAAGCATAAATGTCAGTAATGAGTGTACTTCTGGGCATTTTCTGAAAGAACAACCTTACTACGCCAACAGCACTCTGGCAAAGGTTGCCAGGTTTTAAGGAACACATGTTAAAAATAATTACATTGGTGGACAGTGGGCAGCCTGTCCCCTTGTTAGTGGAAGTCAGAATGCCACCTAGACAGAAAAAGTCTTTAAAGAATATTGGCATCATTCCACTGACTGCCATGAAAAGTTGGACCCAGGTATATAACATGCAAGGTCAATTGAACCACTAAGAACATCTAAAGCAGAGTTTCACAACCAGGGTTCTGTTGGACACCAGGGTTCCTCTAAAGGTTGCTGGGGGTTTCCTGAGCCAGGTCCAACAGTTGGACCTCTCAGTTCAGCTTAACGACACCAATGATACTTTTAGCTATCTGTAATAGTGGCATTCTTTCCACTGGCCAGCAATGTAAGAGGCATTCTTCATATTAATATATATTGTGATCTGTGGATGTAGTAATTATAGCAGGGTTTAAAAAGGTAAAGAGAAAAACTGTTCCAGGGGACAACTGAAACCTGGTTAGGAATCGCTGATCTACAGAGTAAACCAGATTATATTGTATTAAAAGAAACCTTCTGTAGGATAACCAAGGAGGATGTCCTAATCTACCTTTCCATTAAACAATATTAGTTGTCCACCTGTCATCCCAACCAAGAGCGTTTACTTTACAATGCAAGGCAAAGGGACAGTATCTCTGCACAGAGCCCATGAACCACCCTATACTCAACTTTCCAGCTGTCCTATGCTCATCCTTCCTAATCCCCATCTGGGATTAAAATGATTGGTTCTGACTACCTGGGTGACTGGTATTGTAACAACTCTAGTCATGTGACACTACTAGGACCTAGTATTTGGCTGCAAGATTTACAGGGAGGAAGTCACAAGCTTATCCATAGTCCAAAGTGCAAGATAACGTCACCAGAGGAGACAGAATCCGGTAAGGTGTAGGGATGTTCTTTGCAGATACAGTGTCTTTTTAAGATTTCTACATTTGTAAACATTCATTTTTGTTATTTAATCCAGTAGAAATGTAAATAGCCGAAGGCAAATGTAACATTATCCAATAATTAAACTATGAGTTTGAGCTTATTTGTTGATGGTGTCTCTTTAACGTCCAATCAATTCAGTGTGTCATTTTAGCAAACAGTATCTCAAGTCGGCATGGAAAAGCCACTCTAAGTGACAGCAGGTCAGAGTTTCTGAATGAAGCCGTCAGCAAGGATTAATAAAGTGTGACAGCTGCCTAAAAGCTTTCATTCTCTTTATTTAAACATCAGCTTGAAAGTCAAAGTGCAGTATAATCTTTGTTGAAAATAGCCTGACTAATATAGAGGGAGTCAGTGCTAAGACCAGATGACAGTGGCCATTGTCTAACACAAATCCAGTCTGCAGCTCCATTTCATGGGGTCAGTTATACAGCACTAGTATCTATTTGTAAAGTACATTCCAACATTAACTACTTTTTTTTCTCATTCTATTACAGTCCAAATTTTCCTAGCTACATAGGTTAATTTATACAGTACCACTGATGCTTAGTGCCCCATAACAAAAGATGACCAATGTGCTAACTAATACTACTGTGTTAAATTCATTGACCTATTCTCACTAACTATGGTCACCGCCTCGTGGCCCATGGAAAACCAAATATGAGGGGGTTGAAGGTGTTGCGGTGCACAATATCTAAAGTGAGAATGGCATAGCTCATTGGATGTGGGCAAATCAGTGTTATTCAGTTACAATGAACATGTGGGCAAACAGAGCCAGGTTTCCATTGATATTACAATGAACAAGTAGCATAAAACTAAGGGGAGGATTGAGTTAGGTCTGAAGATATGGAGATAGGTATAAGGTATGAAGAATTTAAACAGGTAAACAGAAACAATTTTGGTTGAAACACGTTTCTTGAAGTGACAATATGTGCACATCAAATCTAAAGAACAACGCAACATAACAGGTTGCAACAATATCTTTGAAGACTCATAAGTACACTCAGACAATATAAGTGATAGCAAATGCCCAAACCAAAAATCTGCATAATAATTCACTAATCTGACAATAACTATTTACTTTCATATCTTGTAAAGAAATAAAGAATATGGACTTGCCCCTTTCTCTATGGTTCCAGTCTGGCAGAGGGTCCCTTCAGCAGCCGGGATGCTGTTAGTAACACATCTGTTACTTTTGCTCAGACACCAGAGCTCTCTACACACTTCCTAGGAAAGAAGGCAGAAGCAAGTTGGTCAGAATTTTAGATACAGTTAGCTATACAAAAAAATAATACTAGACACTTTAAATAAATCAGTACTGTGTAGGTCAGCATTACTACATTCTACTTAATACAAAAAGTAGCTGTTGCTTTCCATGGATAAAAAACCTTTTTCCCATGTGCCTTCATGTGACCCAGGGCCCTGGCAAAAAGATCACAAGATCTCTAGCTACTAGGAGCATTGTGGGACTTTCACATAGTTTGAGACTGCAGAAAATATGTTGTTTTTAATTAGAGTCTGTGTACAATAGACATAGTGATGCAGGAGGATGTAAAGTACAATAATGTGCAGCACCACTAAGCTAAAACCTGCACTAATAAGCAAATAATCCTCCCTTACAAGTATACTTACAAACGATACATTCCTACAGAATTTTACCATGACACTGACTATTTTCACCATGTTTATATATATGCAAAAAAAAAAAATATAAGTCACTTTGAAACCCATTTTCAGGGCAGATACAAAAGGAAATGAATATAATTGCAACTCTGTATTTACCAATATATGTAATTTTACTTGGTATCATGCAGTCCCTGTACAGTAAAACACAGACTAGAAAAAAGAAAAGCAGCACAAAGAGCAAGTCAGCATTGTTATACTGCACATGTGATAATAAGGAACATGCTGATATAGAAGAACAAAGAGACCAAGGGATGAGCTCATCTTTCTACTGATTCTTTTTTCACTGTCCTTTTAAAGCCTGTATATGTAAGTCTGCGACAGAGAAAAATCTGATCTCCTGCCCTGCCAGACAGAGCTGTGTTGAGCTAGAGCTGGGTGAATGTCAGGACTGGATGAGTAGAAATACAGATTTACAGATGTATTTATTCTGTTTATATAGATGTTTGAAGTTTGGTTTTAATGTTCAATACCTCTGGAGTATCTACTGCCATAAAACATGTCTCTGTAATCAGGAAAACCAATCAGCTCCCAAATCTGGCAGATTAATGTGATACTTGAATTCAACTGGACTTGTTCTTGTCATGTTAAAAACGTTTTTGTAGCTTTCCAAAACTTTTCATCATTACTTCCACTGACTAATCCAGGAGTGCAGATAAGGACAGTTAAAGGCACCCAGACAAATGTTTGTCATCAATTAAAAAAAGTCATTAAAATCACCAAACCATAGAGCTGGGTACACAAGGTCACAGTTTTTTTTAAAACTGTTTTCACAAAGATGAAAATACACATTTTTCTAAATGTCTTTGCATGTCTAGGATTATTACTGAAAACACCTGAACTTTGGAGGGGGTCTATATGCTTTTGCCCATTGGGTGCAAACAATCTGCATACAGCAGTGGACTAATAACATTTTGTTATGAAGCAAGCACTATGCAGATCTGAATCCACTTGGAAATCATTTGCATTCAACAAGCTTACCTATTATAGAAAATATACAAACCTATAGCAACATTTATTTTATGCTCCTTTTTCTGCAATGCAGCTTAATAAAACACCGTAATAATAATAACAGGCAGAGGACATAAAATATATTATTGTGCAGTATAAATCAAATTGTTTCCTGAAATTGATGTGATGACTCTTTCAACATCCAGGCAGGAGGCTGAAATAACTTTAAACAAAAAATGTCTGCCAGGTGTTTGAAAAATTCCTTGACAAGACTGACAGCAATTACGCAGGAATAACACAAGGCGTATGATGCAAACTATTTCACCTAACTATTCTTTTAGACATTAAAATGTGAATTAACAATATAGATTCATAGAAAGTAAATGAAGATTCCAAAGTTACATGGGAAGTGGCAGTACCCATTACCGGGATATAGCAAGGTAAATGGAACATTGGTCAATTACAAACGAATGAAAAAAAGAAGGTCTGGGACAAGTTAAATACAATGCCTAGAGTTTATGTGCCCTGGAGGAAGCCTTTGTTCTATCAGAAAGGTGTCCAACAACTAGCTGTATTCTCATTATCCTATCAGTGACATCTTTTAACAGCTGTTATCAATAAAACAGCCTGAAGCCAGTGTGGAAAGTCTGCTCACTAAGGTCAGCTGTGCAGCCCACTTTTTCAAGACATGAAATTAACTAGTAGCAACACATTAAAGGTCATTACAGTTTTTCTAAGCAGCAAAAATTCTAATACAAAATGTAGAATTAGAATAATTGGTCAAACATTAATTTGGTAAAATAAAGTAGCGACTGATTAAATAATTATTAAAAATACTCCAAACGTCTGTTTTATAAGGTTTGCAGTAAAAATGGAAATTTATATTTTTTAGACTCTTTCTAGCAAATCTCAGTTGCTTATTTTGGACAGGAGCAATGGCTCCCATAAAGGTTTACAGTATCTGGTGGTCAAGCCGCAATACCAGATTTCCCCAAAAGGCAGCTGAATCCCACAACAGTTTTTTTTCCAGAGAAAAAAAACAGATGAATACCATTGTATGTTGTAAACATAATCAAAGGCTATCAATGTAATGAATAGAATCTTAACGCTTAGTCATATATTTTTTTCAAAGACTTAGACAAAGTAATATACTGTGAAAACCCATGAGGCTCAATTTATTTTAAAACTGTTGATGATGACAAAAGTTTACCCCGTACAATCGACATAAAGTTTTAGAATGGTTCTATTCTGAATTAGGGCTGTACAAGGATTACCAGAGCACAATTCTTAGAAAGCTCACAGTAGCAGTCACCAGCACAGTGACAACAAAGAAATAGCTGGCAATTATATTGCTCTGTTCCAAAGCAAGAAGGCTTGGAAGCTGACAGCAGGGTGAGCAAGCAGGATGTAAAAGGCTTTTAAATATTACATTATCGCTATAGAATCTCTCATCACAACATGAGGAAATGATTCATGGGTTTAAGATTGACTGGCATAGACTTGCAAACAAATTCCACACTGCTGAAAAAAAACAAAACAAAAGCTCACGAGTTATATACCGAGACTGAGCAAGTCTATATAAATATTATAAGTGCTGGGGAAATGTACTGCTATGGTTTATCATGATACCCATAGTGACATTTCCATACTATACCCTTATCTATAACTGTTATAGTACATTATAAACTATTTCATCATAAACTACTAATTAAATCATTGTGCACATGGGAAGTGCTCGTTGGGTCTGAAAGAGGTTTACAAACAAGCCAGAAAATCTCTGCATGTGATAAGCATTCCCTTTTCTCTATAGAGAGTAGTAATAGGTTGGTGTTTGGTTGGGTATGAGATTTAATATGTCATTGCTCTCCTGCCACTCTTCACATATATACATTAGAAGTTAGACTTAAGAATTGTTATAGGGAGCAGGTGTTCCACCTTGTTATATAGCGAGCAGGTGTTCCACCATACTTGGAAAGGTGGTTAGTGCCACCACCTGCAAGAAGGTGTAGACAAAAAGTATATGCAAGGGAAGAATACATGTTTGGACCCACTTTAGTGCCATTGTCATTACTTACATTGTCAAACCTGGAATGAATCTGGTCCAGGATGGAAAACATTTGCTAACAAATAGCAAATGACTTTTAACAAATCCATTCTAGGTTTGCTGGATCACCCAGGTTTACTGATGCAAATATATGCACTCCAGCCCTGGAGAGCTTTATTAAATCAGGCTCATTGTGACCAGTGGACCCAAATGAGGGCCCTACAAGGATTGAAAATGATGGGAAATCTCTCCAATGGGAACACACAGACTATAATAAAATCCTTTTTGTATTAATGTAGGATAAGGATAGACCCCTAAATCTTGTCTAATAACTCACACACATCTAAAAAAAAGAAAGTTTAGGCTAAATTTTGGCTTTAAGCTGTAAATGGACATAGAGTTGGATACAAAGAATAAAAGGAACCCTTTCTGCTACGTGAGGAAAGCTCAATGATCTTACAGGAAACAATTAAAAAAAAAGAGACTTCTCACTTGCCTGTGAAAGCATTTGTTATGAAAACCTGATCCTAAGCCTTTATTATTCCAAATCATATTACCAATTAAAAAGGAAACCTTATCTTAATGTAATTGGAACATCTGGAAACTATAAAAAAGGTGGGAGATGATGAAGCCATGTATGCAGACAAGAAATACACACCTAAAAAGTTCATCTTTTGAGCCCATTCTTCTCCACTAATTACTAATGACAATGTCTATTTTCCAAGTATGGTGACATTAAAGGAAATGAAAAATTTTGTGTGAAGATAATGAAAATTCATGAATATTTAAACTTCGGTGACACGGAAAATTAATTTTGTTTGAAACACAGCCAGCAAATGTCAACATCAATTATAGATGTGAATGTAGAGTCGAGCGGCGGGTGCTTTAGAGAGGCTGTGGTGGTTATATGGAACGAGCTCCAATTATGATCTTAATAAAGAAAATCTCACACATCTGTCTACAATGAATTTTCACTAAATTCCCTTTTGTAGGCCTCAGTTTAATGAAATACTCATTGTGAAATTTTGATTGGGGTGGGAGTGCGTGGGGTTCAAGAGTTTTAATATGATCAGTATGAATAAAAATAGAATTACACTGGATGTTTAGAAAATCTGCTTCAAAGGTGCATTCAGAATTGGTGTATAGTTAGAATTTATTGATACCTTGTTGTATCTGCTGTTAGGAAGTCAGTGATAAGGAACTAATAAATGAGATGCTTAAATACCATTACTAAATGGTGCTGTCCCAGGGCTATTCCTGAAAACAAAAGCCTAGATATTTAGTGAATTTTATGCGCTAAGGGTAGGGATCAGCTGATCTGAACTCTGATCTTTCCCTGTAGCACACATGCCATGCTTCTAATTAAAGCAGACCACTGAAAAAATAAATTCCTGACATGTCACAATGTACAGCTATGCAGATTTTAAAAACATTCTTCAGTCCACTGATCTCACTAGGTGGAGATTATGTCAGTCTGCGGCAGGTGAGAGGAAACGCATTACCAGTCTCCTTTCCCTTAGTACTATAGATTACTGAATGACTGATAGTCATGAAGATACCAAGGGATTTTACTGGAAACTAATCTTTATTAATGATGAAACTTTTTTATTTTTTAAACTAATACACATCTTTTCATTGTCAGGTATAAATTGTACAGACACAGACAATGTTATATCATTCAGAAACTTTTGCCATCCGTAGATAGCATATGACACTATGATGAAAATTGCCTAAATTTGTATGCAAGTTCTCTTGATTGAATGCAGGGATTTGGTAGAAATTCAAAAAATTTCCAATGTGTTTCACAGATATTTTCCACTTTCTCATGGGATAATTGAACATGTAAATGTGTTAAACAATCTTCAAGCAATGTACAGCATCAATACAAGCTAATGATGCTTCCCCAGCTGCCTTATTGCGTATGCTGGCAATGGACGAACAGCACCAGAGGAGGCAGAGGGGAAAAGTCCTCATAATATTCAAAAGTGGATTAAACACACATAATCCAAAGATGAGCTCACAGATGATGTGTAGTTATCAAAAGGTGGGGAACAGACACTTCTGACTTACAGATTGCGACAGTATATCTCTATAGGCAGTCATAAGGTAAGAGGTTGTCATAGTGTTTGCTCTCCTTCATATATTTGTAAACACAGCCAACAGCTGCACAGATACCAAAATGTATTTTCCTGGTCCTCCTCCTGACAGCTTACACATGGGTAATCCCACCCATATTACCCCTCCCAGGACCACCTTTTCCCCAATAAAAAACCCCTTACATTTACCTCCCAGTTCTTTTTCCCTCCTGCACCAGGACCATCGGACGCTGGTGAGGTGGCTTTTTTTTTTCCGGCGTCTTCACTGTTTTCTGGGAGCTGCGTTCCTCCAATGGACAGCGCAGCACCAGTCCACAGGCTTCTTGGTTGTAAGCGTACTGTGCATGCGCAGTAGTGCTCTAGGAAAGCCTTTCTGCCATCTTCCAAGATGGCCGAATTTTGAATCTATAGTACAGCGCGTGATATAGTACAGCGATCTCCCACGCATGCACGGTAACAATTATGAAGCATTTCAAGAAGTAAGTTTTCCTCTACTTCCTGCGGTGCTAAACCTAAACGGGGAAACTTCCTGTGTTATTTGGTGGAGTGTTTTTTGGCACTAAAGTATCTGCTGAAGACAATGTCGAGTAAGCGAAAACTTTTTTTTCTTCTTTTTGTAACGTTTTTGGAACTTGTTGAAATGTTTTTGGAAAGTTTTTGTAACGTTTTGAAAAGTTTTTGAAATGTTTTTTCAATGTTTTGAAATGTTTTGGAAAGTTTTGAAATGTTTTTCTGAACACAGATTCTAAGTTCAGAGCCTCAGTGATACGTGCAGCTCTGAAATAAATATTTTTTAATTTTCAGCAATAACGTTTTTTAAGTTGGCTTTACCCTCTCTCAATTAGGGTTGCTTGCTACATCCCATGTATACGCCGTCAGGAGGAGGACCAGGAATAGGGAAAATTGTTGTCATACTTACCCGTAATTTTCCTTTCCTGGGAACTCCTCCTGACGGCGTAGTTACCCACCCTCTCTGGTCCTGTTGCAAGACCTAAGACGGAACAGGGAGGTAAGTGGAAGGAGGTTTTTTATTGGGAAAAAGGTGGTCCTGGGAGGGGTAATGTGGGTGGGATTACCCATGTGTACACCATCAGGAGGAGTTCCCAGGAAAGGAAAATTATGGGTAAGTATAACAACAATTTTCCCTATTGTATAATTTGTTAGCCAGAAACTTGTCTAAATGCTGATCCTGGATAATACCAGGACAAAGATGGCTCTATCCCTTTTGAATATTGGCTTTCTCACTGGCTGCCTTCAAAGCTATTGTCCATGGTAAATCTAAGAACCCAATAAATAATAAGAAAATAGCAGTTTACACTTTATGGTAACACTTTAGGTAAAAAAAAAGTTTTATAAAATGTAAAGATGACAACTCCTTACCCCATATTTACATTGGCGTGATGTTGCTCCATATTGAAAACGGCATTGTTCATCTGCATCATACACCTGACCTGGAGCCACTGCTGGGTAGACAAAGTCACGTTTTGGAGGTTCATTATCGAGGCATGTTCCACGGCCTGAACTGGTTAACACAGAGCAAAATTAAGACATAAACTCTGCAAATAAACTCCCAATAACAAGATCAAATACAGTTAACTCAAAGAAAACCACATTATAAGACCTCCAAAAATCACAAGGACTCTTCTTTAAGCAGTTACAGAACCATTTTATAATTTTATACTGAAATAATATATGTAAGGCAGGGAGATCTGGATTTGGTAGGAATGCGACATATGAATGGTGGTTATTACCTAATAAACTACTCATTTTATTTGCAGGAAGCCTAGATACACTAATGATGAAATCATCAGCTACAGGAAGCCATGAAAGTTGAGCAAATAAAAGAACAGGGTAAGTCTAAAGAAAATGCAATGATGGGTTCAGATTCAACCTCCTCTCTTCGTGGGGAATGATTAATTAGATATTAGAAAATGAGAAGGTAAGTGGTATTTAGTATATACAAATGGATAAATGCTTACTATAAAAAATTGTCAACTGTCCTACTTGTGAAAACATGTGTAATCCTGACATTCACCAGACAGCACAGCCAAATCAGTGACCTCATTTTTCTTTTTACCAGAGTTCATTAGTACAGATTGGTCACCAGCTTACCCCAGACTGCTGATTATGAATGAAGGAGCATCACCAGGATGAGGTTATCCCACATCTCACTGTTTTGTCAGCATATCGACACCTGGGTAAATGTTTCATGGACTTTGTTTTTAGTGCTGCATATAGGCATCCTGCACTTAAAATAAAGTCATGCAAGGGACCCATTTCAACAATATGCAATGCACAAGATCTCAACCACTGGGGTGGGTTTCCCAAATTATACATTTGACAAGCTTTACATATGAAAAATTCATATAGAAATAAAGAAATAAATACTTAACACTTGTTAAAGTTGAAAAGGCTGCATTACATTGTTTACTAAATCGTTTCTATCCACAGCCATGAACTATCTCCAGTCAGGAAGGCTTTCCATAGCCTCATCAACTATTCTAAATTCTTGATATACTAATGTATTAATAACTGAAAGTACATTCAAGACTGTAATACATATAATTCCTAAAGGAATAGGAAATCCAGAAACAGTTAGCAGGGTCAGTCAATCAATAGATTGGTTTGTCTTTAATCTGAAATATATGGGGTCAGGAAAGAATGTCTTAGGTCAGATTAAACATTTCTAACTTACTGGGGTTTATTATATTACTTTGTTGGGTTCTTTTCAAACTCAGTGTGTTAGTATGGCTAAGAAATAAAAATGGTGAATCAATATTTAAAACCATTTTGTGCAACCCACTCTAACATGTATTATTTAAAGTTACTAAAAACATTAATCTACATTGCCATACCATTTGATAAACATTCATCTACATTGCCATAACATTTGATAAGCATAAACATTACTAGCCTGTTGAATTAAAACAAAATAGTCTCATGGGGCAATTTATGAGTCATACCATACTTATAGTCAGGGCCATGCCTTGGCATTTGGTTGCCCCCACGTACATATACAGGCCCTTCTGCATCTGCATCCATAGACACACACCAAAGCAGAATATATAAAGGTAAACTGATAAAACACTACCATTATCAATAATAATACACAAGTTTTCAGCCTAATGGTTGAAATATCCCTAAATAACAAAACAGTTGCTGACAAAATAAAAAATGTTTTCATCAAAAGCAAACCTGTTGTTAATCAAAAATTAGCCTGAGAACTAAATAAAAGCTGAGCACTAAAAGGTGTAGATAATAGAATTTTATTGTTTTTTTGTCTTGAAGTTATGATAAAATATAACATTCTTACCTAATAAAGTATTTTTTTGGACTATTTCATAGGCATGCCCTTAAAGCCCAAGCATCAATATAGTTCTGAATGCAGCTTGAAGACTCCATAACATGTTGTGATTGTGAGTTGCCCACATAATATGTTGCTGGTGCTGTTCAGTGTCAACATTTCTAAAGGTCAGAAGTGGTGTATGCATCTGATGTTCCACAAATTTAAAATAATTTTACCAAACTGAAAGCAATTTTCTACACGCTTATTTGCTATTTTTCCATTTAAACACTTCAAAATAAATTCAGTAATACACCTACGCTGGCATGAGCTAAATGCCAAGTCAGAAACATTGTTGAGTAGATTCCAAAATTTGTGGTAGGTTTTCCTGTGTCTTGTCACTCATTGAAAGCCAAAAAAGTGCAAAAGGAGATACACTTCTGTCTAGACCAGGAAAATGTAGTCTCAACATCTACAGCCAAGTCATTTTTTGGAACGAGAAGTGAACACTCACTGCCCGAGTATTCATTTAAAATAATAATTACAACAAAAATTCCCAAAACAAGTCACAAAATTTCAAAATCTAGTGAATCACAAATGCTTAGTTCACCGTGTTTAAAAAGAAGCGGTCTCCAAAAATGTTTCCACATAAACTCGCATATTCCTCCTGATACCACTGCTTTTTGCCAAAATAAATCTTACAGAACAAGCTACTTTCTACATTTTAGGATCATCAGCCAGCAAATTAATCAGGCTTTGCCCTTCAGTCAACTATAATTTTGGCAAAATAATCATTTTTTGCAAAGACAGATAGATTGCCCCAGACCACATAAGCCGCTTTCTTTATGTAGTGAATGCAACAAGAATAAAAAAAAATGTTCAGTACATCTCGAGAATCTTTGTCGTTTATAAAGATTGGACACCAGGGATGACCAAATAATGATCAAGCTATTTATTGTTTGGAGAATTCACTTTTAGCATTATAAGTAAACTCTACTTCCTGCTTGTTCGTACTCCTTCCCATCCCCATAGAATCTATCTAGGTCCTTGAATTGAGGAACAAAAAGACATGGGAGGTGGTGCCATGTTCAGTCTTTACTGTAAAAGTATTTATCTACCTGTATACTACAGTTAGCTGTCTACATATTTGTATGCTGCTGTTGTGGTTTGTACATTTTTTCTTCATTCCTTCAATATGGTCAGAAATAGAAAAAAAAATATTCCAGGTAAACACATCCCTCTCTTTCCTTCTCTATCTCAAGAGTTGATGATGTCTCCTCCATTATGTGACTGTGCCAGGTGGTGGCACCACTAAAAACAAGAGCGCTGCATCATGGGAGTGGGTCAATGGGTACTTTGCAATGACTCTATGAATTTGTCTTTAGGAACTATACTCCATCATTAAAAAAACACATTTTGTGAAATTTTTTCTCAAATTTCTCTCTTGAGCTCTCTTCAAAGAAAGGGAAATTCTTTCTTTGACAATTGTCATTGGAAGTGTCCCCAATGAAAGACTTCATATCTATTCTTGTGCCCCCCCCCCCCCCGAACTGTTAATCTTGGGGTCAATATTCCCAATTAGAACACAGACAGCAAAAAATCCTGTATCTCACCAATCTGGGAATGTTTGGTGCTCAGTTTATATGTAAATAAAAAAAGATTAGGAGCCAGCACATCCATCAATAGATTGATTTGTCTTTAATCTGAAATATATGGGGTCAGGAAAGAATGTCTTAGGTCAGACTAAAAATGTCTAATTTACTGGGGTTTATTATTTTACTTTGTTGGGTTTCTTTTCAAACTCAGTGTGTTAGTATGGCTAAGAAATAAAAATGGTGAATCAATATTTAAAACCATTTTGTGCAACCTACTCTAACGTGTATTATTTAAAGTTACAATATACATTCATCTACATTGCCAAACCATTTGATAGGCATAAACTTTACTAGCCTGTTGATTAAACAAAAAAGTGATACCATACTTATAGTCAGGGTCATGCTTTGGCATTTGGTTGCCCCATGTACATATACAGGCCCTTCAGCATCTGCATCTATAGACACACACAACAGCACAATATATCAAGTTAAATGGGAAAAACACTACCATTATCATTAATAAAGCACAAGTTTTTAGCCTACTGGTTCCAAAATCCCTTAATAACAAAACAGTTGTTGACACTAAAAAATGTTTTCATCAAAAGCAAACCTGTTGTTAATCAAAAAATAGCCTGAGAACTAAATTTAAGCTAACAATAATAGGTGTAGATAATGGTCTTGTGACCACTCAAAATTCCCCCCCCCCCCCAAACTGTCAATTCCGGGTTCAATATTCCCAATTAGAACACGGACAGCAATAAAATCCTGTATCTCACCAATCTGCACCACACAGAGACAGTCTGGTTGCTAGAGGGAATGTTTGGTGCTCAGTTTATATGTAAATAAAAAAAAAAGATGAATAGCCAGCACATCCATGGAAGATATAAGCAAGTGGGTTTACGAAGTTCCATCACAAATCAATAAAGAATTTCGGTAAAGCATTCTGTTTTAATCAGCTATGTGCTATGTGAATGTGCTGGCTACTTTCTTTGTTTAGCAAAAATACTGTTTTACCCTTCTTTATTGAAAAGAAAAAAGTAATTGGGTATACTTAAAAAAAACAACTGTGCTTTCTGTACACAAGCATCGATTTTTGTAATGAAATTTGGAGTTCATGTTGTCCATAATTTATTAATCTACAAGTGTCATTGAGTAAATACACTGTAACAATGTATTTATCAAAGTTGCTACCTTTTAACTATATATGACACCAGATAAAGAAACCTTACAAAGCAAGTGAGGTAACTTGGTCTATGCAGTGCAGTGTAGTAAAGAATGCACAAACCTGTGCAATGAGGAGACAAAACAACTTCTAAATTAAAGAAAGTCCCAATAAAGGAGGGCAAATGCTACAGGACAAGGTTTAGCAGTGTTCCAACATTTGAAAGAAAAAGGATATTTTTTCTAGGATAATGAGGTGCATATTTTGGTCAGATAGGACAACTAATTTGCAAGAGAAGTGAAAAAGGTTTTTTACTTCAAATTAGAACAACCCTCTCTGAACGGGGGGTGAACAGCCTTCAACTCCAAAAGTCCTCCAACTTTAATCCATTTTTAAATCTCTACCTTGGCATTCTATGTAATTCAAAATTTCAACACCTAAGCAGACTTCCTGACACCAAGGATAGGGACTATACCAATCACTCACCTGAATCTCTGAAGAGCATCTGTGAACATGCAACTTGTCAAACCTTGAAGCAGATGGGGTACAGCAGCAGGAGACTACACAAAGCGCTACTCCTGTCAGCTAAAAATCTTAGGCTACCAATCACAAGGGCTCACCAAAATTAGACAGGAGAAGATTGGAAAAATTGAGCCTGATCTGATGTTTTTCAATTACTTGTGCAATATTTGGATGATATGGTAAGAATTGGACATCAAAAACATGAAAGCATGAATCCATCCTGCCTTGCATAAACAGTTCAGGCTGGTGGTGGAGGTGTACTGGCCTATCCATATCTCTATCCAATAGAGCAGAGGTTCCCAATCCCGGTGCACCCACCAGCGGGGTCAGGACAGGTCGGGGTGTGCACCGGCCACAGCCATGGACCATGTCTCCCAGAGACATCGCAGGCGGGATGTGTCTCTGGTGGATTCTGGCACCATGACATCACTCTGGGGGAACGTTTTTCCCCTTTGAGTGACACATGGCTCCCCTCGCATGCGTGGTCCAGAGTCAGTACATTTAGTGGTCCGTACCATGCAAAAAGGTTGGGGACCAGTGCAATAGAGCACCTTTGGGATGTGGTGGAATGTAGGATTCATATGGATGTGCAGCTGACAAATCTGCAGTAAATACATGATACAATCAAGTCAATATGGACCTCGGTGTGTTTCCGGCATCTTCTTGAATTGTTGCATCACAGCAGTTCTGAAGGCAAAAGGGGGGCGGGGGGGTCCAACCTGGTACTAGCATGGTGTACCTAGTAAAATTGGCTTTTTTTACACCATTTTAACACCGTGCAGCTAGACGTTTGTTGGTCAATATAATCTATTTGCACATTTAAAATAGTCATACATAGTGATACAATAGTGATAATGTTTTGTTTCATGTGATATAGGTGGGGTATGAAAATTCAAACATGGGAATACAGCAACTTAATTTCAGTCTCTGACTAAGTAATAAAAAGAATCATAAAATTCAGTAAATGTATTCTACAGCATCACTTTTAAGTTTTATCATGTCTTGGCAAGAAGCAAATGTAAACTTCAATGACAAAGCAAGAGATTGCACCATGACCTGGGGTGCACAATTAATGCTAAGATTAGCATCAGAACTGTTTCAGTACAAAAAAAAATATCTGATAAAAAAAAAAATAGCATAAGCAAATACCACCCTCACTGCATATGCAATACAGGAACCTTTTAACAGTTTGCTGACATTCTCATATTACTTTTTCAAAGGTGTGGTGGGGGAAGACCAATTAGTTTAGAAGTATTTGGATACATCATGCATTTCATGTTTACAGGCTCTTCAGACACAGAGGATAGAAGAAGAAAATAGCCAAGGTATAGAGAAATAAGCTTTTAGTCTGTTTCTGTCGGAGTGAAGGACAAGACCTGTAATAATTAACCGCACTACAGACAAAGCAGACTAACATAGATGTACCGTGTGGTTGGGTAACGTGGTGTAAATCTTTGTCTAAAGCTCTGCTCTGAATAAGGAGTGCTAGCAAGTCACCGGAACAGGAGGTCATAGTTGGTGCAAAATGGTGGAATCGCCCCTGCTTTAACCCAACAGCAAGGATGTCTACATATCTAAATACATTATTGATCCTTTAAAACAGCCCGCCTATAGTAATGTAAGAAATAGGAGAATGTAATACATTTACTGAGCATTGATTCTATCCCAGTGATGTCACTACTGTAACTTTAGCAGCATAAAAAAAGTATATAATCAACAGGTTAGAGGATGCTATACAGTCAAACATTGAGATATATAAAGCAGACGGTACTCACTCTAGAAAGCTGGTGATATATTCTCTGCTGCAGGCCGACCAGGAGAAAGGGTTTGTGTTAGAAGTAATGTGAGCTGCCATTAACTTGGCGGCTTCATGACCTTTGGTCCCACAGGAGTTTCCAATTCCATCATGGTTCATGCCAAAACTAGAACATACAAGAAAAAAAGAGAACATGTGCAGATAAGTGAGTGTCCACTATGATTCGTAAAACACTTTACTGCTGACTCTTTTTTGCAAATACCAGAATTTGTTTTGCAAAACTTGCACAACTTGTTGAACCATTCATTATTGCAAAGGGGACATGCGATGCCTCTTCTACAATAAATCACACTTAACTTTTAAGAAAATAGCTGAGTTGTTGGAACTGAATGTTTAGTGTACATGGGTGTATGAAGTCTGTATTATATATTGCAACTGAGAAAGGCATTGGTTACCAACAATGTAATGCTACTATCGCTTTTAGTTCTTAACTTCAAGGGCATTTTTTGATTAATTGGAGTCACCAGCATGGCACCACAAATCAGAATTCCAGCCCTATGTGCACCACAACATTGACTTGTGCTAAGTGTACATGACATGATACATCTACATGTTATAGGACTGGCATTATTACTTTTTTGTTGTCTGTTTTCATTGAATACTTCACATTTCTAAGCTAACCCTGAAAGTGTACTTTATAAAGCACATGAATGTCTTTGATTTCTGGGTGTTTACACCAATGTCTGCTGCTTTGAAGATAACAGACAAATGAACATTTGCAGCCAATACTAATGTTCTAAGGATCAATTCAACCTTGATTAAAAGTTAGGTAAGGACAAGGAGTTATTTAAGCTATTTGAAGACTCATTCCTAATAAAATATACAGATGAATATATCATAGAAATATATTTCAGGAAAAGTTAGTTACCCATCTATCTCTGGGGGTAGATTGTAAGCTTCTTTGTTATTGACATGACTATGTATAATGTAAGTGCTGAGTAATGTTGACACTACATAAACACAGGGTATTATTGGTATATATGGCTTAAAATTGAGGCATTTTGATGGGAGTTCATATCTCCCACCTGTTAGCCAATTGCTTGAAACGCTGTGTAATGGTTATCCCAAATTCTTGAAGAACACATTTTTTGGCTTATGCCACAAATTATTTTATATGAATAAGAAACCAAAAAAAACATTGCAAGCAAGCATACTACACATTGAATTTTTTGTGCTTTCATGTGCAATTTTTTAATCTCAAAAATGTACCCTTTCTAGGGGTTCCAGGATCTCAGTGAATCTCGTGGCAAGACCTTATCATGGAGCAGTTTATTTAACACTCTTTTCTGGCCAAGGATGTTTTTACTTTTGCTTTGAACCAGCATGAAAAAAAAATAATTATGGTGCCAGGCAGTGGACAGAACATTTTCTTCTGCGATGAAACATTAAAACTTGATTATTTGACTTTTCCAGACGAAACAGCCCCACTTCAGTCATAACATCCTGTCACTCTGGACCAACTAGACAGGCAGCTAAAGACGTTTTAGACGCAGTGCAGATTATATCAGTATGCCCACATCAGTCATTTCTGCAGTAAACATATCATTATCAAGAGGCATACCACATCCGCTTGTAAGGCCTAGACTGGCGTGTCATGGTGGGCTGTGGATGCCACAGAAGTGGGATTGTGTTTATCTGTCTAACTGTACAGTATGGCTCCCCCCACCCAAGAAAATGCCAATTCCAGGTGATGAATACATATCTTACAAATACACACATACTAAACAACAGGAACAAATTCAACAAAATGCTATTTAATAAAACACTGCAAAAGGTCAAAATCAGTAAATGCAAACTGCAATCTGTGTAGCAACCAATCTTTGGGAAAACTGGGTTCAATAATATGAATTTTGAATGGCTGATATGAAGCTTTTAGGCTGTGCATTTAGTTCTTTGCTTCTTGTTTAAGCTCTTTGCCCATCTGCAGGTTGTAATGCAGTGCTTTGCACAGACAAGTTTACCATGTTTTGTGTATTTCCATTAAACCCTATGTAAAGTGTGTTTTACTGCAAACTGCATCAATCATACAACATATGCCTTTATAGAGACCCTTTTGCAAATTTAAAGGACTGAAGGCAAAACATGGAAAGTTCAAACATTTTACTGTTCACTTGTTCATCCCATAGATAAATTTGTTAATGCGCTTGCGTCTAATCCAGACAGTAAGTCAGTTTCCTAGCATTGCTTTATTCTTCCATGTCATGTCCTCTTCTAGCAATGTTTAATAACTGTTGATGCTAGCCCAGCTCCTCCACCCCTCCTCTCTTTACATAACCCTTAATGTAGTCGCAGAAGGAAGGAGCTACTATAATAAAAGGATTTAGTCTGCCAGGACTTCTGACAACTTTTGACAATAATGTGCAATTTGCAGACTGGTGAGATGCATTATATTACATTTTGTCCTTCGTTTTAGGTGGGCTTTATTCATTTTTATTAGAGATCATATCTAATATTGATAAAAACTGCTAAAACTGGCAGTGTTACAAAAAAGCAAATGCCAGCTGTCAATTTGGTATGTGCTGGATGGAGAATCACAAATTTGATCAGCATCTATGGACAAAAAAAAGCCACTGTCTTTTCCTCTAAATATAGTAATTAAACTCAAGAACCTGTTAACTAGCTACAAACATAAACCTATAAAATATTGACATTTAAAGTCCCAATAGCTCTATCGTATCTCTTGCATAATAAAGTCTCAGGGATAAAAAGTTTCAAAGCATTAAGGAGAAACTGATTATTTGAGAAAGCCAACAAAGCCAACTCAGTCCAATATGTTTGTAGGAAGTGACATTAAAGCCTGTTTGTTTTTTCAAACAAATGGCAGCCAATGCCAATTAACAGCATGTGTCATTATATATTCTCTCTTCCCAGAAATAGCACAGTGAATTTTTGAGTAATAGCCTCTGATCCCTATGGTGACAGATCTTCCTAATCCCTTAAAAACTTGAGAGAATGCCACTCCATCTACTCTGTAGTGTTCAGGAAAGAGGATCAAGCATTTGGTGTCTTAGGAATTGTTTTGAAAAGTAATGCACAGAGAATGCATTTCCCAATGGTATGTGCGCTTCTCTCTAGAGGTAGTGTTACACATCTGTAGGACCCATGAAAACAGTTCTTTATACTCTTGGTGTCCTATAAATTTGCGAAGTGACCCAATAGGTACAAACATGTACTGGTTACATGAATACAGACTGTGAGTGTGCTAGATTTGTGGCAGCTTTTGGCCAAAAAAGAGAAAGTTTTCCACTGAAGTGTGTTACCATGACACAGGTTACATGTGTTAGCATGTTGGGGTGCCATTCATAATCCACTGATGTCACCATTAGGAAACCATCTCAAAGAAATGCAAGGAAGCTCCAATACACATACATTTCAGCATACCGTAACACACCATTGAATGGTTTTGAGGCTTGTTTATTTTTTATCACATGCTAGTATATACCTTACAAATATTATGTGTTTTGCAAATATGAGAAAAGGATTGCCAATGCACCGCTGGATAGCTAAACAACACAGCACATTACACACTGTATTTAATACATTCACTCAATTATCTGTCACACAATACAGGAAACAGAACAAATAAAAATGTGGATTCGGGTTGTGTTTGGGATTTGTTATGTTTCCTACAGGCTTTGTGCTAAAAGCTCTTGCTTTTTCATCATTTATGGCAGTCCAATCTAATTTTACAGAGTATTTGGGATTCTCTTTTCCTCAGTCCTTTGTAACACAGAGAAGATAGTCACAAAAACACAAAGCTCAATGTATCTGAGTTTTAGGCCCACACAAAGGCAGATTAAGACCTGCGGTGGAACCAAGCAACCCCATGTGGCTCACCTGCTTATACTACAGTGCTGGTTCTTAAAAGATTAGCTTTGCAGATTTGACAATGGGAGTCAGCGAGTGCTACTGTCTCTGCTGTCCTTATTAATTCTCCATGGGGCTGCTATGGGTAAACACTACATCTCTCTGGAGGCAACGGTTCTCTAGTGTAGGGAAGCAGTAACTGCACTGCAACCTGAACACCAATCTTAATATAGCATTAGCAACCCTAAAGGTTACACAGAACAGTCTTTTGGACCATGCCTATGTAATCTGTGTAAACATGACTACTTGTAGTCTACATTGGAAGTACCATTGTGACAACACAGGTGCACAAAACTAAGACCGTATTGCCTCCTTCCAACAGGAACTGCCTAAGAAAAGACCTTCATGGCTAGATTACCATTAATTATTTTAATGAAATCTTCAGACTGTGGCATTTTACCAAAACACAAACACTTTATATGGAATTTTAGTATTTAATTGTAGTCTTTGGGTTTACATATATTTCTATCAGGTTAAAAAATAAATTGGAAGTGCATTTCTCTCTCAATTCTCTACATCCACCCTAATCCAGTGCTGCAGACACTGTAAGAAATACTTTCGGTTAAGTCAGAGCTCTGTGTCCCCAACTGGTTCTATCAATCAACTCCATAGAACACTACAGGATCCTACGGTGACAAAGGGGTCAGAGGTTGTAATCACAGTGCATGGTGGGAACACAGGCACCTAACATTTATGAAGACATCAGGACTAAAACAGAGGAAATGTAGAAGAAATGGGCTGCCTAAGAGAGGAGTATAAAGCTTTTAAATTACAGGGATTTTTCATCTGGAATTTTTGAGTTCAATAGGTTATATTTAAGGATTTGATTTACAAAAATTAGCTATATAAACTTTTCAGTAGTTAAGGCTGCATAAACACTGACCGAAGTAAAAGATTTGTCTAAATTTATGTCTTTATTTTCATTGAACATCAGGCTTGTCCTGATTCTGTCCCACCTTTGACCTCGTGTTAATCAAACTTCACTACAAGTGCTCAGTACAAAATTTCCCAGCACCAGCCTAACTAAACTTTGACCTCATTTAGCTCCATAAAGCAAACTTTTTTACACAAATCTTGTCATGTAATATTTTATTTCTCCAATCAACAGTAAAAAGACAGCAAGAAAAGAAAAAAAAATATCAATCCCCTGTCAGAGAACATACGGGGTAAAGTCTAACAAGGTTATTTGAGATTCTGCTAAAGACCAGAACATGGAGGCCTGAACTGCACTTAAGGAACGTGTCAGTCCTTAAGGAATTTGGAAGGCATTTTATTGCATCAGGAGTCTTTAAAGCAATATTTCATCTTAGCCAAAATAATTTAGTCTAAGATTAACACTGACGAATTTGTGTATGTGTGTTTTCTCTCTGCTTGCTTTTCCAGACAAGCCCTTTTCTCCACCAGAACACTTAAGTGACATTTAGTAGACGCATTTCAACTCACAAAGTACACTGTGCATCTTTCAAAATCTTTTACACAATATCCTCAATTGTTAAGAAAGTAATAAGTATTGTGTTAGATAATTGCAGCAGACAAAAACTAGCAATGAAGTATAAATCTTCAAGTTAACATAATACTACCATTATACCAACTATATCTAAAGCTAAAACTTTAGTTTCAGCTGTGGATAAAAGTCCTGACCATTTCTTTTTTCTTTTTTTTTAGTCTGTCTGTGTGATTGCCTTTTATTTTCTGTCCCAGAGAAGCAACATGATTCGAGGGAAAATCTAACGTATTCAGTGTCCCCACTTTAAGTCTTGATAAAAAATAGGCTTCAGCAGAAATGAGGGCAAATCCCTACCAGGGACACAGGCATCAATGGAAACCCAAAATGGCTTCCGACCCTACAGCACTTGAAAATAAAATATTGATTTTGGAGTTAGATACACTTGAAATTGAACACAATAAAACATCATGAATACATCAAATAGGAAAACACATGTCTTAAAGAGCCATGTAAAGCCATGATTAGTTAGATTTAGCTCTACTATCCAAACTACACTATTAGTTGTACTGTATGCCCAGCCCAGCAAACAATCAATATTTCCCTGAATTAAAATCAGCTGGGGAATATTAATCATTTAACTGTATCACTTGATGTCAAACAAATTTAAAAAGAAAACAGTTCCAAAAAAATCAGAATGCTGCCACCACTAGCTTTGAAGTGCTCAATATGGTCTCAAGCTATGTGGCAGTTCCACTGATGCTCGATCCATGAAAAAAAAAATCCCTGATCAATGCCCTAACTGTTATTAGAACTTCATTGGACTCAATGATTTTATGGATATAAAATGTTATTCTATTCAAAATGTCGCACAATCACAAATGGAATGCCTAATTCTTTAAAGATAATGATATGATCTATTCTCAAATTAAGTTGCATCCCTGATCTTTGAATTCCCCACTGCATTGTTTAGTGGCCGAAGCCAAAGGAAATACCTGGTACTTCCAGATAGAGAGGAGCATGCAAGTCACTCCATATAAACACAGCTAGGCCAGTGCTGTCACACAGAAAACCAATCAACTTGTCTAAGCTACAAATCTAGTCACTCATAGCTTACACAGGGTTATACTTTTAACCTTCATGAGTAAACAGAAAGGCAAGGGAGGAAAGTAAAGGTAAAAATGTGCACCCGAGAGGTCACATGAAAGTGAATCTGTTGTTTTAACCTGCATGGGCAGCAAAAGTGAAACCTCTTTGCATTTGCAGGTAGAGCTGAACACTGGGGGTATAAAGATCTTGGAGTGGAGCTCAAAAGAATATAAGCATCCAGTATGTGATTTAACAAGCAGATTTTGTAGAATTACCTTTTTTTTTTTAGAAAGTTAGAGATGGTAAAAAAGAGACTGTACTCAAATCATGGAAATTATTCCAAACCCCCATCTGGCAAGCACACACAATGGTGAATAGTTTATGGTGAAAAAAAAAATTCAAATATTTACATTTTAGCCTCTAAGAAAAGTTACTGTCCATGAGCTGCGGTAGAACATTAATATACATATGGATTCAATATAGAGTAACAGGAAGACTAGAATTACAGAGTGATGTTGGACTCTCTATTGACCCATCTCCCCAAGATAGAAGCCTTCAGTATACATAAGTATTAATAGAATGTTTGGGTGTATGAAGTATTCATTTAGCGTTCAGAAAATTCTACCTTGAGAAGTATATTTTCCATGTGATGCTAAGACACGATTCCCATTTAATACAAACTCAACCACATCACAGAAACCAAAACTGTTTTTCTAAGCTTCACATTTATGACATTTCAGCCTACTTAGGCAATAAATCATAATGGCTAAAACCCCAAAGAAGTATTCTGTTCACATCTACAGAGCTAGAATGTTTTTATAACAGAAACAGACACGAGACATAATAATCAAATTCACCACGTAAGTAGATAGACAGGCAAGTGGTAATTATTCATACAAGCAAGAAAATGAATGGCTGGCTCTCTGTAGGGTGAAAACAGGCTAAAAGCCGTACATGCGCGACGAAAGTCGGATGTCGGATGTGGCGACTGTATATTCCACGAGAGAAAAATATAACCGGTAAAAATACCAGTAAAAACTTCCTAAGAAACACAGAGGCTATGTTCATTCAATGTCAAAATACCAAAAGGCAGCTACAAGAATTGTATGAAACTTAATGACTGTAAAATATTTTCCAGGAATTCTGTATCAAAATAGAGTGCAAAATTGACCTTTCATTGCAAGGACTGTCCAGAGTATGGTCATCAGGAAGACACCACTGTCCTTAAGACATTGAAGTGGACATTCTGTAATGAACCTACGTTTTATATTTGAATATTAAACCACAAGGTGAATCGTTAAGTCCTGTCATGTGACTTGTCCAAGTTTTCCACTTCCTCCCATCGTAGGCTTTACATGCTTTAGTGTCTCAAAACATGAAAAGCCAAAACATGTCTGTAAAGCACACAGTTCTTCATAAATGTTGGTCCGGTATAGCCTAACCAATATTGGCGCTCCTTTGTCATACCACAGCTTTATAAATCAGTCACTATGTCTTCTAGCCATGAAAGTTTAAAACGTAGAAATTAGGAATATATCAAGTAATCAACTACTATCTACTACTAAGTATTTGTGACCAGTAGGGTCTTTAACCAGTCTGATCTGCTTTCAATGTAATCAGATAGGCCATTTTATACCAATTTTATTGAGACCTATTTAAACCCAAAAGCAAAAATATAACATAGAGCATCTTAGCAGTCATTGGTCATGATTAGTTTTTCTATTAGTTTCACCTGATGGTGCTGCAAGTAACATACTTCTTGCCCTTGTGAAACAACACTAACTCACCTATCTATGGAAAAGAAGCATTGTCATCCATAGAGCAACCACTCCCAACCAGGATTCTGTGGAACCCTAGGGATCCCTCAGTTCCTTGAACAATGGTTGACTATGCTTCCATCAGATGGTGCCTGCATAGTTTGGGGTCTAATGCCACAAGCATGACCTTAATGATCATTTTACCTGTCCATAAGAATGGAATTCAGACCAACGATAAGAAGAACATTCTTCCCATTTAGCATGAATGTGAGGGTTCCTCAGGGGTGAAAACGTTGGGAAAGTCTGAAATAGGAAGTAGCAATTATGGAGCTCAAAGAATAAAGCTTTTAAAACCATATTGTTGAATGAGATTTCAGTTCAGCACACAGGACCCTACAATTTCTATTAGGATTAATACATTTTTACAGTAAATGCATTAGAACCTAAAAAAAGTTCAGCCACTGCAACTAAGCTACATTCTATTACATTTTTTTATATTTAACTACTTTATTTTAAAATTCAATTTTTTTAAATTCATTACCTATTTTATACTTGTTTAAGAGTTGGTTTAGACAAAAATAAGACAAAATTGATAATTATTAAAAAAAAACAATGTTAAATGCAATAAAGAAGTAGGTGGATAAAACCTTAATAAGTGTCAAAAATACAACTTTTTTTAACTTTTTGGAAATTAAAATGAATTTATAAGTTGTAATTGGTTATAAAGCTTTGATAAATTATTTACGCTAATTAAAAAAAATCAAGCTTTAAAATGTATCTATAATGTTTACATAGAGCACTTATCACTCTGTATAATAAATAGAGCATGTAGCTGCCAAGCATATTATTACACCCACCATGTGTGTGTGTCATGCTCCAGTTTTCACTGGACACCCAGTGGACCCTCGAACATTAACACCTCCCGCCTCTCAGCTAACTACTTTCTAATTCCTGTGTGCTGTCTCTTTCTTTGCCATCTGATCTCATTTAGCGATTCCTTGACAGCTTCCTGTGTGGTAGCCTTTTCAGTGTCAGACATTTCCCTAAGAGCGGCCACATTTTAAAAATGTACCTTTCTGCTCTAACACAAAGTCTGTTGCCCTTTAGTGCTCCTTTTCTTCAATGCAGCATTGACGACATAACTTCAGTGGTGTCAGACGGTTTTCTGGAGAACAATATTGTAAACCCTTTAATGTGAATGTAAAGGAACCCACATGTCACAGCCTGCTCTGCCCCCAGGAATTTTCTTACTCTCCAGGCATACGTTTCAACTGTGCATTAATCAATCTAATGTACTGTAGCAGTATAAAGAAAAGGCTAAATAACGTCCGCAGCATCTGAATATAACATAATTGCACCGGGGGCTTCCAGTTTACAAAGATGAGTGAAAATGATGTGATGCTGTACTAACACATTATAAAAATACACAAGATTTGTTCTAAAGGACTCCTCTACTGCACACAAAGAAATTCCTTCATATACTATTCTGCTTCCAAACCTACCACATTATTCAGCTCCTGATTCCTTGTATTTTAATGACGTTTAAAGGGAATGTCCACTTTATTTTATATCATACAACTACGGGTAAAGAGTTCTGATTCAAACCAATAATTTATAAATGTTTTAGTTAGAGAAATCAACTCTAACTCTTTTTTAACTGCCTACAGTACATTTACCAGAACCAATTTCTACATGGAGTTTGTATTTTGTATTTCTCAAGTAGGTTTTATAGAAAGGTTCTGGTTTGCTTTCACAAACAAAATATTCATAAAAAGGAAACTCCAGCCTACAATCTTGTAAGTGTCAGTTCACAGACATAAGACTGTACCTCCTGTCATCTGCACTTCATTAGGGAATTTAATGCAGGATTCTATGGCAAGAGGGCCCCCTCAGACCTTTGCGGTTCATTACCAGACACACGTTAGCATGCAGTATGTTGTGTGTTAACGTGGCTTGCGTTAAAACAGCCCATTTATTCAGTTTGGGCTGCCAATGCAATGCAATGGAAGAAAAGCTGAACATGCACATTTTCTATTTAAATTGAAGAGCAAGGCTTTATTCACACTAGAATGGATGTGCTTACCATGCATTATACCTCAACGTATGACAACGTACAGCCACCCATGTTGCTGTCTGTTGTGATGCTGACCCTATTCACTACATTGAATGGGGCAGAGCACAGAAACAGACAAAAGTGAATGAAGCAATGCTTTGTAGGAACATCCTATACTTCAACACATACATAAAGCAAAAAAGTCAAACACTGCATCTGATGTTCTTGCATATCAGACATTACATGAAGCAAAGTGTACCCCAACAGTAGGATCATGTCTGTGTATAACATTTGCTATCTACAGCCAAAAAATAAGGATATACCAATTTCATATATTAAGTCAGAAGTCTAAAATCTATTTGCTTCTTATACAGTACAGTTGAGATCAACTACCTACAATTACTCGTCTATGCTATCATAGATCATACACACAGTATGTTATCCCGGATGGAAACAATTACAAAAAAAACTGCAAAAAGCTAAGTAAAATACTGATACAGTTGCACCTACAAAACGCCAGTTATAATGAGCGACATAGCTTTTCAAGGTAATGCCAGCAAAGTCTGTAAACTAATGCTTAGCAATTTCCATAGTGGTCCTTATAGATTGTACTTGTTACGAGATATGGATCACCATTGCATGTCTGCCATTCCTTGATCCCATATTAGATTGCAAACTGATCAAACTCTGAGACACTGGCACGCTACACACAGTATATAACAAAGATAAAAAAAACAGTAAGTAATGCTTGGAAGGTTTGGTCAACTAATGCTTTTCCAAATTGCAAAGCACAACTCATACCCTATCCATTCTTTGTTAAAGTTTTGTGTTTGAGCGATGGTATGGTAAGTGTGAGATTTGGGTAAAATGCTGGAATGCATATGTTAAAGGATTGGGTGAGGAGTTATGTTCAGGGGAACAGAATATCTTTAACAGTTTGGTTGTGGGTAGGACTATGTGTTAGGGTCACTTTAAGGGTATATTTAGGGGCAGGGTTAAAGGCACCTAAAGTTTTTTTTATGAAAACTGCTCCTGATGCCAAAAATTACTCTAGGCCTTATCAAACCCATGGTCAAAACTAAAGTTAAAATCAGCACTTGTATTTAATGCATAGTGAGCCAATTCTCAATATGCAGCCAACCTTTTGGTAAAACAATGATGTTTAGGTATTGTTACCCCAAAACCAACTCAGTATTACTATGACAGCCCATGTAGATAAAGAATATGGCCTGTAGTAAACTTTGATTATGTATAACACAGATCATACTAGGACTAAAATGCCATGCAAAAGGTTCTTCTGAAAAATCATAAATCTGGTTTTCTTCTTCAAATAGGGTCATTGCATGGGATTAGATCTGATATACTAAAGGATAAAACAGGCACTACTGGATAAAACATCATTAAAGTTCATTTAACAAGAATGCTGAAGCAATGTAGCTTTATGTTTTTGCGCAAGTTGGTCCATTTAAATGAAGATGTGTAAGGGGTAAACAAGGGGTAAGGTGTAAGATGTGTAAGGGGTAAACAAGGGGTAAACATGAGCCAATAGTTGTTCCCTTTTCCATCCTCAGAAAGTTGGAAGAATTACTAGCTAAATGCTAGAGTTCCAGTTAAATGTAGACTATTTTTTGATGAGGTCACTAAAGCTCATACCAAAATCTTGTCTATATTCAATGAAAAAATATTTTCAACATCACTTGACTCTTAACCTCAAGCAAATATAGGAGTACGATGGCTGAATATTATCATTTATTTTCCATCATCTGTCAAAATGTATATTGTGCAAAAAGAAGGGTTGTATCCTTGAAAGTATTGTCATTTATGGTATGTTGTGACAAAGACAGAGTAAAAAAAAAAAAGGAACAGACGCCTTCAGGGTAAACTACAGAAAGGGAAGCATTTTTCAGGGTAAAATAAATTCTTGTACAAGAGGTCATGACCTGAAAGCTACAGGGGATGGAGTGGGAAGAAAGAGCAAACCAACCCAAAACATTTAGGTAGTTATAGAACTATAACATTCAGACCAAACATAAATTCAGTGATAAGAAAGAATTTGTGCACAGAATGTGCACAACAGCAAATTAAAAAAAATGGAATTACCATTTTCAAACATCATAAAGCCTGCTATGGTGTTACCACCATATGTAAAATATGGTAGTCTGTAAATAGGACAGGACAATTGTAATTCTTTATATGTGCTTTATATCTGGGGGCTCAATAAATATTACCAGATTTATAGGTTCTTTGATGCTGTATTGCTCACAACTGTGACTAGGAGAGGCAGAAGGTGTATGGGAAGAATATTGCTGTCAGCTGTACGGTGTTTTGCTGCAAACATCATTAGCATTTGATAATTCTATAAATGTAAAAGCACCCAAAATATTTAACAGTATTGATGAAACAAGTTGTGTGCAGCTTTGATTGTTTTGTGTTTGAATTACAAGTCACCAGTAGGTTTTACTATTTGAATAGGGTGGTTAAAAGGTTAAAACCATTAACATGTTAAAACTATTGAGTAACAATAAGGCATAAAGTTGTAACATCAAGGTTAGCCAGACTTGCACATATTCCTAAAGACTTTTTTGATTTACTATAAACTTTTAAAGAGATTGGGACATGAGTTTAAAGTAAGCCAACAGGTTTCCTTGAATACATCCCTCACCAGCAGCAAATACTTACCTTTCCTTTCGCTTAGCACTTTGCTACTCTAATCAACTGCCAAATAAAAAGGATAGTCTTATGTAAGCTTAAAGTCATTGAAGCTTACACAGGGCTATAGTCTCCCAGTGTGACAGCACTGTTAAGCTCAGTCACATGGTCCTCCATACCTGGAAGTACCAAGTAAATTCAGCTGTCAGCACTGAATATATGAAACATGTGAAAAACAATATGAATGTAACTATATCATCTTTTCCCCCTGTCCATGAGTCCCTACAGTAAGTATGGCTCTATGTCTCTGAACATAATGCACAATGTAGAACAAGCATGCTCACATCGCAGAGACATCGCATCAGTGTCATGTGACACAGGTAGGCTTAAGGGGACAGGTGACACTAATGAGATCAAATCCTTAGAATGGGAAATAAATCTGCACAGCTGTAACAACACTGAAATAAAAAGAATATTATTTTAATAAAAGAACTGGCTTGTCACTAATCATTAAGACTGAAGGGAGGAAATTGCAAGCAACAGTTTGCCTTTCATAGACAGGTAGCACTAGCGCAGCACTAGATAGGCATAGGAAATACTTTAGACGTTTGTAATCCAGACACTATATTCGAAAAGCTAAAATAATAATTAGACGGCTCATGATTGATGCCATTAATATAATCACCACCATTTAAAGACTCCTCTGGATTACATATGTGAAGTTTCACTGATTAAAAATGGAAGTTGGAAAATACACCTTAAATTCTCAGAGAAATGAATAATTTGACAGTCACACTAGTCTGTCTGGTTCTTAGGTTCATTTAAAGGTTCACTTAATGCTTGGAGCAAGAATGTCTGACCCAGTGTTGCTTGTTTTAATACAATTGGCTACTTATGTAGCTCTTGGTGCAGACATTGAGGTTTGAACCACTGTGATGAGAAATAAGCTTAGCAATGGTGAGAGCTCTTGGTCATCATGTACACTGCCCTCCAAATAAAAATTACGAACTAATGAAACATTCTTAACTACCTAAAGATACACAGTTCTAACTGGAGGTCCACTTTACCCTGAATCTACTTACAACTCTAAATCTCTCCCTTCTTGTATACAAATCATACAAAAATAAACATCTACATGTACGACGCAAACATCATAAAGAACATCACCATAGTCTTATAACCCATATTTTGCTCCTTTTTTATGTTTGCCTTTAAAGGGTCAGTCCACCTGCATTATTATTCCAGTTATGGTAGATGATAGAAAGCAAATCATCATGGATTCTACTACTGAGATATCTGTAGGTATGCAAACCTATTCTGAGAGGTCCAACTTTCTGTTTTGTTATACATTTTATATCCTGGTTATTGCCATGAGAGTCTGGGCAGCCACTGTCCTTTCCATACACTTGTAGAATGTCAACATATAAAACAGCAGACAGCTTTAATATCCATGTACCAAAGATGGCAGCACTGATGGTTCTTTAATGTGGTTCCATTCCATCAACACTGTATTTGGAGGGTGCAGTAGCCCCTTTTATCAGAGCAACAGTTGTCTTGATAAGACTGGGCCCATTAAGCAGTGTTGGTTATTATAGAACGACAATAAAGAGATTTTTCAACAAACCGTGAGTGCTGACATCTTTGCTTTTTTAGATTGGTACAATGTTACAGTTGTCATGAACCACCCACTTGTTTATTGTGTCAGGAGTTTGTATGGGATGGTATTGGAAAGAAATGAGCCTTCATATTGTTAATATTGTCCTACTGAACAAAATAGCACGGTCTCGGACTTTCGTTGCAGGAATGTCATAAAGGAAGCACATATATACACAGCCAGCTGGCAGGGTGAGCAATGAAGGAAAAGCAACACAATGATGAGTTGATCATCCTTTTTTTCTCTTTCTACATGACAACACTTTTGCTACCTACACATGTGGGCAAGGCAGAGTCTGATTGGCTCTTATTCAGAGATTTGTTTTTTTCAATGAACAATAAACTGCATTATTAATGTGTGTGTTTTTTAAGTAGATTTCAATGACACTTCCCTTTTAAGAAGAAAAAAAATCTCAATTATCTATAAATGCCAGAAAAGACTGTACCGGCTGCTGAACAGATACTGAAGAAAACCAAGCTAAGGACGCTGACAGTGAAATGCACAGCAATGAATAAGCTGGAAATGGAAGTAATTCTCTGGAACAATGTAAAACAGATTGCATAATAACATATTTTGATTTTTTTTCCAACTCACTTGTGACCAATCTCATGTGCAATGGTAAATGCAGAACCCAAGCCAATGTCTTCATTAATGCTGCAACTCCGCTCCGGCTCACACATTCCAGCCACCGAGGCCAAGCCTAAATAAACAGAAGGAGACACAAAGGGTCAGGCCAAGGTGTTTCAGCCTTATAAATGCCTGGATTCTTTTTAATAACCTCCACATATAGAAGGAGCAGTTGGCAAAAGGTTAACTTTCAAGCCATTTACAAAATCACTGGGGGGAATTTCACTTTGCAGGCTAGACATTAATATTTTTTGAACTGCAGTCAGTGCTGGAAAATGTCTAGACTAGGGGTTAGATTTATAAATTTTACTTCTGGTAACTTGGGACCACCTAGTAACTTGAGCCAGAAGAGGGAATTCAACAAAGTATTTCTAGTTTAACATTCTTGAGGCAGCAAAAAGCAGAAAAAAATGGAAGTATCCACATTATTTTCTGAGCAGATCTGTTTAAGTTTAGTGTGTTCAGAACTTTTTTTTTCTTATACGTGTAGGAAACTTTCTGAAGAAGAAAAATAAAATGCTGGACCCTGGGTAATAAATGCTATGCACTATGTGGGATGTTTATTTCTTATCTTTAGTACATGCACACCTCTCAATGAGAACAGCAGTAAATAGCCAAAATTACACTTTAACAATTTACATCTATCTAGGTGTCTGGGGTAAATTGCAATCTTTCAGGTAGTAAAGTGGATCTCAACCCTAATCGGATGATAGATTACTGTTTGAACTTTTTTTTTTTTATTCTGCTTTGCTAATCTCCCACAGCCACTTTCAGACTCGTGCATTGTCAGCTAAAAATCCTTGTTGTGGACCAGATTTCTGATAGTGACAAGCGTGGATTGTACCTACACAATGTGTATAAGAAAGCCAGGTTGTGGTCACCTACCGGTGCATGTGACAACACAGATCTACTCTAAAGCTGAATATCATTATTTTCTATATTTTTTCTTAGTTTCTCTTTTCCTTGTCAACATACTAATGCAATCATTTTGTTTTCAATACATAGTTATGACCTAGTGCACTCTATCTGATCTGTTGCAGCTTCTCATGTAAAATGCATGCATGTAGAAAAATCTGACGTGTACAGTGGTCCCCAGATCGATGAGCAAATTGATGAACAACCAATAGGGAACAGCCGCTGTTCATGCCTATGGAGATCACAGCAGGGTGCACCTTGCTCATTCTCCTCCCTCCCTTCCCCATAGAAAAGAATGGCACTGTGTGTACAGCTGCTGAGGGCTTGACTTCTGCAACTACAGCTCTTGTGTTGTAAATTTTGAGGATGAATTCAGTCATAGTGTCTGCATCTACAGAGGTAATTAAAGCTCTAATATTTCCAAGGCTTGTCCACAGATTTAATTTAAGAATAAGGATTTTTGTTGAATAAGGATAATAGTGTCACCTCAGTAAGAAAGAAAAAATGTGTGTATTTGTTAAAAAATTACCCTTTTTAGTACTCTCTCCAAAGCTACGGTGACAGAGGCCATGTTTCTTTTAAAACTACTAGAATATCACTGAAATCTGCATTCTCCCTTTTATGTTCATAGACTGACACTGGCATTGGAGAAGTACCTGCCAGCAAAGAGGAGGGAAGAGGCCGATGAAAGCAAATTACTAACTTTATTTTTTTTTCCTCAAAACAGCGGCAGGCCTATAATAGAAAAAATGATGGTAGTGTTTTGAGTTTATATGATATAGTTTGTCAGTTTAGTGTATCTTGTTTTAACCTGCAGTCCAAAATGTGACATTGGTGTGTGAATGATGGCTAACAGTTTCAAAGGGTCCTTAATAGGCATGACTCCAAGGACCACATTATTAAATGGGATCTTTAACATATCATTAAAAGCAACTGAATTAATTTCATACCTTATGGTAAATCAAAGGAAACAAATTGGACGTCTGCATTTTACAGGAGAGGCAAATGTCAGGTCCATATATTCATATTTAGTTTGTCTTGCTTCTTGGAAAAATACACACTTGGAAGGGAAAACTCCCAAAGGACATATGAACTCCTCCATCACAAAATACCTGAATTGCTCTAGGACACAGTAAGCCAATGCCATGATTGTTCAGCACTTGGAATAAACTCTTAAGAAATCAGTGCCTGATCTGATTGGCATGTTCTATGCTTCCTGTTAAAGGAATCTGTGATTTGTTACAGACTGGCATATGAAGAAAAGATATTCTGAGGCCCTAGAAAGTCAGCATTTTGTAATTTATGCTCTACCAAATTTATACTCCCGTGAATAAAGTTGAATTTGTAAAACCTGATTAGGTGAATAGTGTTCCTGTCCTTCCTAAAATAACAGATTTGGCTAGGTAATAAAGCGTACCGGTGCTTAGGCAATGGGCATTACATTTTTTTGCATAATTTTGTAACAAGAAGTACAATCTGAATTTTTAAAGAAAGTCATTCTCCAACACCCTCAAAGGTCCCTTTCATAAAGTAATACATTCAGAGTCCATTTTAGTTGTATCTAGCAGCATCCGGTTTATTTACCCAGATTGTGGATTCAGTAAAAAGCTGAGATTTTGATCCCCCCTCCTATGAAATGTGAATAATAATGTCTAACGCTACAGAGATGACCCGTTCTTAAAGTAGAACTAAACCTATATGAAAAAGGTGAGCAGGTAGGTTCATTATTGCAAAAGACACAGGCCATGTCCCTTCCGCAATAAAATAAACCTACCAAACTGTATTATTTTTACAATGTAAACTCAGCTGTGCTTGCTGGCAGAGGCTCAAATGCCCCTGAATGGCGGGAGTAAATGAACTCTCATTCACATATGTAGGAGTTGCATCATTCTGGCTTAGCCAGCCAAGGTGACTTAAGATCTGGCACCCGGAAGAGGACCTGGTGAAGGTGGCAGCACCTACAACAGAGCGAGGACGGGAATGTTGGCATTCCATTCTGCTTTTTGTTGCTCATGACATGTAAAAATTAAGTCTGTATACAGAGAAGGGTTCAATGGTCATTTAGACATCACTGTGTGTAATGCCTAGGCAGGGATCATGAGAGAATTCGTTTTCCACTACCGACCCAAAACTTTAAGAGAGTTTCCAGTGTAAACAAAAGGTGGCTTCAGGGAGAGTTGCCCTTGTCTGAACAAGGACTTACCTTTACATCTTTCCCCAACTGCCTCTTTCTAAAAGTTCTTTATAATATGTAATTAGGCAGGAAATCCAGCCACCCCTACAAAGGGTAGCCTAAAATTAGAGTTTTTTTAATGCAGGCATTTGAAGGTGGTGATTTTCCATTATGTTTTTAGACACTGCATGCAGCGCTCAAGGTTGGTCTCCTTCTAGACTTCCATTGAATGGTTCTCCTTCTATTTGAATAAAGCCTAACCCTAACAATATTCCACAGACAAAGGCTATATTTCTTCAAGGTCAAAGCCAATTAATGTGATAGAGAGCCAGTGTATTTTACAGTTGCAACTCAGCATACTAATCTGTTTTAACCATACTTGAACAAAAAAATCCCAGGCTTTTAAGGAAATCTATTTTTTCATTTCTAGCTACAGCCCATGAAATAGGGTTCTCTTTCATGCTTACCAAGCATTAACACAATGATTACAAGGAAAAAATATATAAACATAATAAATCATATGTATAACCCAGGATTTGTGTGGACTACTTGGTCTACTGAAGTATTTGGTATTGTTGTATTTTGGAGAACCCAAGACACTTACCCAGAGTGCCACATGGCTTGTTTTTGTATGTACAAATGTCATACCTGTTAAAACATAAACAAGGAAAAATGATTAAATTACAATTGTAATAATAAAACCATACAACAAAAATATTATGTACACACATCTTGCAAGTAGACACATCTGATTTTTTTCACAACAAATGTATGTGGGCTAGACACGGCACAGACTCTACCAAGAGAGAACTTGTCTCTAATAACCCTAATAATTTTGGAATACTTTACCACATATGTGGCACGTGTATGTATTTTAATAATTATATGGTAGGTGTTTTTGGTGATCTACACACACACACCACACACTAAATGAAATTCTACAACCATTCATTCATAAACTATATTATATCCCTCCCTCTATACCTTTCTAACACTGTCTCATGTGAATAAAAAATTCAAACATTAGACAAGCAGACTAATGTAATTTCAAGTCAAGTCCACTTACTGCCAAAGTAAACCAAGTCAGCGTAGATCTATGTGTTGAGTACGTCAATGTGTATATGTGAGTACAGGTGAACGAGACTGGGTGTAGGTTTCACTATACCTAGCCAGCTTCACTGAAAACGCACTATTCAGTATAATTAACCTTAAGCTATAAAACAGACTGGAGAGAGCTAAACAATTAGAGCATGGCAGCGATTCCTGTCATTCCAAAAGAAAATGAAGTTTGAGGGCACAGACTTCGCTGCTTGAAAGTTTAGAAGAAAGGTTTTCCAAACTGCCCTGTACATTGGTACGCTATAAAACACTTGGAAGGGGTTTGCATTATTTTGTTAGTGTGTAGCATATTTGGTCACAGTTGTGTACTACAGTTCCAATGGTCAAACCACAAATCAGTTTAATTATGTGCCAGCAACTAGAGTGTCGGCATTTTCAGCAAGCCGGTGTGAACCGCAGGCTACAAAATGCTTACAGAGTGTGGACAAAAGCCAAATGGACATGGGCCAGCATAAAAAATAAGCTCGGCTAGATCTTTATAATGACCTGCTGCCTAAAAAATAAAAAAGAAGTTTTTCTTGTGGTTTAACCCATTTTATATTCAGATAGATACTCACTGACCACAACAATAACCTATTTGGGGACTCCTATTTTAGACAGCCAGGCTAAAGGAGAAACTAGCTAGATCAAATTCATTACGGACAATATTCATCAGTTCTGAACAAAAAGAAAAATGTCGCAGGTAGGAACACTTGGTATTTCTTTCTTGAATTTGCAAAGCACCTGTGCAGAAGTTTAATACCCAAATCTCTGCACCTGCTTTTATTACCAGTGTTTGTGTCTGGTTGTATGTGGGTGTTTAGTCACAAAGTCTGCAAATTTCAGCGCTGCCAAAAAAGCAGAGAAAACATTTTAGGCAGTACCCTGAGATTATACTAGGGCAAAATATAATATATTCAAAACAAAAAAAAAAAATAAATAGCATATCTGAGTCCCAAAACTAAAATGTAATATATTGCAATGATGCAAACCTTAGAAGTGGCTTCTCCCTTAATTTTAGGTCTAACCAACATAGACATTTTTAAAGCTTGATAAATGCTTAGCAATACTGGAGAATTACAAGCAAAATTGCACTCCACTGCAAGTATAAAGTTTTCTTTATCAATAAAGTTTAAAAATATTCGATAATGAAAATAGCAAATTGATAAACCTTATACTAAGTTCTTCTTAAAATAATCAATTAAGGTAAAACATGTAAGCTAATGTCATTTTGATTGGTAATACCATCCCTAAAATAAAAGCTTAGATGTCTAACCCTAGATTGTAAGCTCTTCGGGGCAGGGTCCTCCCCTCCTGTATCACTGTCTGTATTCGTCGGTTATTCGCAAACCCTATTTAATGTACAGCGCTGCATAATATGTTGGCGCTATATAAATCCTGTTTAATAATAATAATCCTGCGTTTCTCAACCAGGATTCCTCCAGAGGTAGCCAGGAGTCCCTTGAGCATTGAGCAATTTGTGAATCTCAGGTCAACTGACACCATTGATTTACTATATTGTTAGATGCAGGGAGTGCAGAGTAGTTTACAGATTGTTACTAATTCTTACCAATCAGTCCCATACTCACACAAAACCATCCTAATTTACTTAGTAATCTTTCTTAATAACTAATCTAATTGGTTAGGGCAGATTATTATCATAGAATCCCATTAAAAAATAATGTAGGTTTGGTTGGTGGAAGGCTGGGTCACATTGAGGTCTGTCAGTATCATTAACATTTTTTTTTTTGTTTTTTTTTTTTTACTGTCTCAAAGCTTATCTAAAGTTGAATATAGAAGGTTCAGACAAACTATGTAACACTGGTAGGGGTGATTAAAATGTTCAGCGTTAATTTATGCAGGTAAAAGCTTTATCCAAACAGGAAAAAAATTGTTGCTGTAGCTGCTAACAAAATGTAGCTGGCTTTCATTTGTTATTCATGAATATGAAATCCATCTAAATCTGCTAATCTAACACTTTCTTCTTCAAAGGTGCTGCTTTCCAAGGGTGACAACAAGACAAGAAGCGTGTTATCGGCCAGGTGTAAATAAAAAAATGTCTAAAAAGAAAATAAATGTAGTCTCCACTAGACTGGTGAGCTGCAACATATTACATAATTTTTTATTGGGTTTAGGTCTTGTTCAGATTGGACAAAACATGTATGTGATTGGGAGATAAGAGTAGGATCGAACTTTCATAATGTAACTTTTATTTTTGTAATAGTGGAAGATTAGGCAGCCTAGCTAGTTGAGGAGCACCTGTTTTCAGTCATGCCTAGCTGTGTAGAGATCAGTGTAATTATTATGGGCTCTTAGCTATGTCTTGTATTCGAAATAAACAGACATGTAGGTTATGTCTAGAAATAAATGCTTTCTCTTGGAGCACACTTTAATCCTAATATCTTTACTGCTAATAGGTTTTAGGAAGAACATAAATGAGTAATGACGTTCTCCTAATGTGATCATGTACTGTTCATAACATGACAATGTGGCAACCAATGCTAATGCCTACACACCTGAATGTGAATCATGAGCAGCTTTGTTGGTGCAATGATATATTTACCATAAACCACAATTAAAAGTCCTAAAACAACTAACATTCACAGTGACTTGCATAACAGCTCTATGGAAATGATTGCCTAAAACAGATCACAAAATAATAAAGAATGGCAGATTGGAAGAATGGAAGAAGGCAAATTTAAAAAAAAAGTTGCTTAGTATAATTTTTTTTGATTGGTTGTAGATAGATTGGGCATGTTGGTAAATATAGATTTAAAGTACACAAGTTGCATTGTGTGTACAAACAACTGATTTCATCATTTCAACTCATTTCATCAGAATTTCAATTGTGTCTCTCCAGGAAAAAGGCCTTGAGGAATTGTGTACACATGTGGAATGTTTTGGGACTTCTAAGCAATTGATTACATATAGTATTGTCAGTAAGGCTAACAACATTTATATATTTATAAAGGGGTAAACAGGTTGATTACCATAAAAAAAGCATAGTTCTACACAATTGATATTATTTTTCAGTTAAAATAATTTATGAAGTGGCTACAAAGATTGTCACTTTTCAGTCTGCTTCATGATGTTAAAGTTCATACATTCAATTTAAAATGTAACAATATTCTTGTTTGTGACTTTATGGATCACCAGATAGTGTTTACCAGTGGGGATTATTGGCGCTTTTTTAAAAACCTTGTTTGCCCCTATAGCAGCTGTTTTCCACTTGAAATTGGAAACCAATTACTCTGTTCAAGTAAATGGAGCTTGTAGACACCACTTTTGAGATATAACGAGAACAAACCTTGATCCTAATAAAAACTAGAAATGGGGTTATATAAGTGAAAATCAGGTTTCTAAAAGTGTAGAACATTTTTCTGTTTGTATGAACTAGTCTACCTTTCTGCAGTTATAATCAGTGTTGTCAGCCTGCCATGTGAGCTCAGGGAGTTGGCCTTTAGGCTGACTTCTACGCTCGATCCTAAAGCGATGTGATATCCCAGGGCTTCTTTGTTACTTTCCATGTTTGCCATCTTTACTGGTCATATCAGAAAGAATTAAGTCCTATGTATGCATTTCTTTATCTCAATATATGCCAAAATAGTACATTGAGCTGTGCCTTCCCAGCTCAGCGCACATAGTAAAAAGATTGTGTCAAGATCCTTTATTGCAGGAGATATAGTATATCTCTTCTGAACTGAAAAAACAGCTTTTCCACTTCAACTTGTATGCAATGAGGCACAATTCCAAACGTACTGAAAAATAGATTTAGGATTTACATTAAAGCATATAACATGGTTAGTGTAATAGTGGCAGTCACGAAAGCCATAACCCCAAATTTTAATAACTTTGTTTTACATGGAACCAGAACTGCTTAACAATAAAAAAACAACCTTTTTACATTTTAGCTGCCTAAAATGCACTCTCTGACTGATAGGACAGAAAGTGTTACACCACAACAGTTCTCCTCACCCAAATTTAAACAGACCCGTTATATACGCCTGTCTCCAAAACTAAACTCTAAACCGAAAAAGACTGACTGCAGCCAAAGAGTGGAAATGTAAATATAATGTATGTTATAACAAAAATAACTTTTTCTATTATTAGTTTTGTTTGAATATAAAGATTGCCACAAATATCCAAATGTCTGGCTTATGAATAGGATTCTGTAGTAGCGCTCTTCCTGTCTGTGGTTCCAGAAAAAGGATGCTGGTTTCAAGAATGACTATTGGTGAAATAACATTTCAATAGATGGAAGGGGGTCAACACTAACATTTAATTGATATGACTCTTACTGTAATGGAGTATTTGGCTTGGAAACGTTAATACAATAGTTACTCATAAAAATAAACTATAGGCCTTCAAATATCGTTTATTAAAATAGGGACTGAAAGGGTTGAGGTGTCCTATTATTCCTGGGAAGACGGCTACTGTTTCGTGTTAGTGCATACAGAAGAGGCCAGATTGGAGTGTTGGAGGTTTTATTCCTTCGCCTTGTGTGGTATTATTACTTTCACTTCTGAGCCTTGATTAACTTTTTTTTGCACTGTGTTACCACCAACACAAGGTAACCTGCCTTGTAATGTTAGTGTGATACAAAACTATATATTTTCTGAATCACATCCCAATGCACCTTACAGATGACCTTGCATTGCAGCACAACACACAGTATATGTAAAGCCATGGAACTTTCCACCAAACACCATCTCTTACCAGAAGTGTTTGTATAGAATTAAATCCCTCCCCATTATATTCAGAACTAAGAAAACAAAACGTTTTATACAGAATACCAATAATTAGGCATGTGATATTCACATTATGGGGATTATTTTAGTTTCAATGTGAATTCTGTGCTCAGATTCAGAAAAAAAGTGCTGTGTACAGTCATCCAAAAAGGAACATGCTATGTACTCAACAATCCATATGGTTTTCTGCTGGTACTTCTAACTTGAGCTATCGGCAAAGCCAAGCCACTGCTTCGACATTAAAAAATAAACATACATGTGGGCTGGAAAGGTTTTAAAAATTGGTTTAAAGCACAAAATACCACTGTGGGCCAGAAAAAAGAAATGAACATATTTGGACAGGATTTCCATTCATCTAGGATGCATCTCCCGATTCCTTCACTCCAACAGGCCAAAATTTATTTTATGGAATATAGCACCACCTAATAAAGATCTGTTTGGTTCTGGCAACCCACAATAATGTTTTAATTGTACGCGTTGTGTTTGAGCATCCAAGAAAATGAAGGCAATGACCTAATTCTACAGGAATTACTATAATGTATAGTAGCAGAACTTTGGCGCGTGGTGGACGCAGACAAAGAGCTTCTGTCTGAGATCGATTCAGTTCTGGTATTCGGCTCCAGTAACGATTAATGTCATGCTGTTATGGAAAAGCCAATATGCAGAAAATTATATGAGTCACGTTACCATAATAAACCCATCCACTGATGAAACCCAACAAAAAGAGTCCTGATATGAAGTTTAACAGGTCTGTAGTAACTGTTTTCTATAAACATTTGGGAAATGCCAAGAGACTATTGTTTCCTGTACACTCATTAAAAAAAGGGAAAACTGTGAAAAAACAAGAATGGTACATTTTATGACCTTTTCTGAATGGAATCTTGCCTGACCTTTCTGTTCTTCTAAATGTCTTGCTCCACCACTGAGTGAGAAGGGCACACAAATGAACTCACACAGGAAAGAAGTAGGAGTAAGACAGAAATGTTAACACATCTCCATTCTCTCTACGTTGGCAGTGTGGTCTACCAGCTCAGCAGGGATCCATGACGCTTCTCCAAGAAATTAGTCATATGTGACACATCCTGTGCATCTCCGATCATAGGTCACTATTCCCAAGAAATACGATATATGATCTGCTTGACCTTGTTACTGATATGTGAGAGAACTTAATCTTGTAAGGCAATTACTATAGCACATGGTTAGAGAAGCTATGGAGAGTACAGCTAAATCCAAACAGGATGGGTGTAAAGTAAATTAAACATAATGGAAAGAGTTCTTAAAGTTACGGTTCCACTTTCTATATCCACAGGTAGTCATTGGGGGATTTCAGGTGTTTGGCATCTACCCTTCTAAACCAAAAATACTTGTCAATCCATAAAGCAAAAGTGTTCTACTGACATTTGAGGAAGCCTACAAGTACTCACACTGTTCTGAATGATTTTCCAGAGCTAGACGTAATTGCAGTGCATGCTTTATTTAGCAGCTGCAGAGAATCTATATGCTGAGAATAAGCATATTGTAGAGAAGAGCAAAATGGAATGCCATCAATAAAACTAATGGACTTACCTATTATGGTATTTACTGCAGAAAGTGTACTACAACTCTACAAGTCTTCTGAAACTTTTTATGATTAACTGTAGAGCATTCTGTTTAATCTTAACTAGCACTGTTTGGTATGCTATCTATGGCTCACCAGAAACCAGAAAGTGACTTTTGCCCAACAATAGGAGCAATATGAAAATAGCTCATATTATACTGAATGGGTTAAGTTATAAATAAAATCTTATGGTATTGAAAGCCCTTGCTTGTAAAACCTACTTGAAGAAAAACTGTATGATTCATTCATTAAAATCTTGCAGACAGGAAAGTCATTCAAGTTTAAACCTACGGTAACCACAGTCACAAAGAAAGTGGGGAATGTTGCTGAATCTGCTGATATCTGGCTTATTTCATAATAGTTCACCTAAAGAAACCAAATTGCAAGTTGACTCATCTTAGTTATCTAGCTGAACTGAATTGTTTAAACAGAAATGCAGGCATGCAGCTATATGCACAGATGAATTACATATTGATAAGTGGTTTTACCTCTCATGGTATAGTTCATATTTCTTCTGTCAAAATGAAAAGAAAAAAGAAAAAAGGAAAGCAAGCTGCTAGAATTTATACAGTGTAAGTGCCCTACAGCAATCCAACTACAAGCCTACAGACATGCCATACTAAGGCATGATGTTCTATAGCTCCCAAGTGGAAAGCAGATACATTAACTGACCATGCTAGAATAGATCTGCGCCTGTTCTTATTGTGGCCAGAAAAACAAAAAAGGGGTCCTAATGGAAGAGACTGCCAAGATCACCAAGTATGTAATGACATTTACATGCATAAATACAGGTACTTAATATTAGCTTTGTGGGGGAATAGGAAGGCAGTTCCCAACTTTTAGGTTTAAGGATGGCATACAAATAAAATTACCGTCCATGTGCAAAACTTCTAACGGTAGTGTCTTACTAAAAGTGTACAAGCCCCACTATTCAACTACTATGTGACTTTTAGTATAAACCACAGAGTTTGAAAAGTACTTTGTCTTGCAATGCAGTGCAGTACCTCCAACTGTGTAGTAAGAAGAACTGCACATCAATCCACCATAGCCACCTGCAAACACAAGCACAAAATGGTCCCCAACTGCACCCATTCAGTTGAATGCAAGCAGTTGAAGAACAGGTGAGCCTGAAGTAGATTGCTAAGACCCACCAAAGGTCTGTTACGTGTTCCCAGGTTTTTAGGCACCATATGATGGATGTATTGCACAGATCAGAAAAAAATAGGGTTATGAATGAACAGCAAACCACACAACTAAAAGTTTCCTGTTTGAGCTATTGATTCAAAAGGCTACACAAATGGTACAGGGCAGCAAATGGATTTACAGACAATGGCAAAATACATCTATTAACTACAATTAGTCCTTCTTCCAATATGCATGCCATACAGTCCCTACTTTTTTCAGTGTTAGGCACAATCCATCTATCAATCCATAAACAATCTATGTATCCCGAAAAAAACTTTTAAAAAACACAAACATTTTATTAATATGTTTTCTCCTTGTCACTGCTTAGCAAAATACATCACACTACATCACTTATCATTTCCTCATTTTGTATAATTACTGCCACTGAACATGCGCTGTTAACATTTAGGGAAGCAATTACTTTTGGGCTTTGGATTTGAAATTGTCCAACAAGGCATTTGGCTTAAATCACAAAGCTCTAAACATTGGGATGAGGATCTCTAATTCAGCATGTGATTGTAATTTTCCCTTGCAAATAGATGGAGTATTATAAAGTGATTTCAGAAAATACAGCAGAGGATTAAAAAAACAAAAAGGTTAAAAGTGGGGCATTAAAAAAAAAAAAAAAAACAATTTCAAGCAATAAGTGAAATGGGTCACAAGTTCAAATCTTACCAACTATACTACCCATATAAAGTTTGTGTGCTTTGGATTCACTAAATTCCATACACTAAAAACATGTTGGTAGGATAAGGGGCATTCTCTTGAACTGGCCTGAAAGTGGTTAAGGTACTGACTCAATGGGTGTCATTGGGCATCATGGATTGAAGTGAAATTCTATGTAGTCTGTGGCATGCTGGATATTACATTAGTATAATATAGTATAAACTTAATAAATAGAATGCAGTGAACCTTAACAAAAGTAATATATTTGAAAATTTGAAACCAGATTTAAAAAAACTCTCACATATGCTGTTAAGAAGGACTGCAGGCAGTTCCCCCCATGTTGTAAAAATGTTGCCATTCTTTTATGTCAGACAACAAAGAGGGGATGAGAGTAAAACCTATGACATTCTAATAATCCTTTTGCTGGTAGCAACCACTCACCTATTTTGACAGCATCTCGCCATCACTGGCTAAACCACCACAACATTGCTTTCCAATGACCGAACCAGTAAGGTATCTCTCCATTGCTGGCCACATCAGTGCAATGAGGAAATACCACTTCACTTCCCAGTAAACATGTAATTCTTTAGAACAGGGCAAATAGTTTCTTTTTCACCCCAATGCGTTCACTTATAGCTCGCAACCAGTAGCAGGATCACTTCTGTACCATAAACCTAAGCAGCCTACAAAAAAAATTATTTGACAACCCCACAGGCTAATGATAAACTTTTGAGTAGCTCCTGTTGGGTTGAAAGCCTGCAGTCTTCAAAAATCAAAATGTAATTCTTCTTATTAGATTTCTTGGCTTAACCAACCAAGACAACTGTGGCCATTACAAAGCTTTTCCTGCTGTACTCCGTATACAAAAAAAAGTAATTTAGTGACTAGGATAAAACACAGATAAAGTCAGTGCTGCAGATAGCCAAAGCAGAAACACTTGGTAAAGGATTGACTTGCCTTATGGGCATAAAATGTTTCCAAAAGTTTATATATGACATCTAAGGCACATGGATAGCTTATAACCATTAAACACTTCATTCGGGAGCAGTTGGTTAAAACAAGTGTCAAAATAAGCATTTGTAATATAATCCAGTGTGTTTAACTTAAGCAGAAACACCTTCTCAGTTACATAATTATACTGTTCAACTTCTACATATTCCTATAACCACTTGACTGCTTCCATTGATTACATTTAGAATGTCCTTTTATTCAAATAATAGAAACACTAAAAACTACATGTTAAACTGTTAACATTCACTTGATTTCAAAAGTACAAAATGTTGTAATCTAAAGGAAAAAAATCCGACAGGGCAACCTGCCAAATGCGCTAGTGACTTAGTAGCTTCTTGGCAAGACAGAGCACACGTTCGGTTCTTAAAACATTTACATCTGCCAAACATGAATGAATAAACAAATTTAAGCATACTGGCAAAAGGGGCAAAAAAGCAAACGATATTTCGAGACACAGACTTGAATTCAAAAATATTCCAAACTTTCATACCAGGTTTTCCTTATTTAACAGTTAATAAACAACTTATAATTGCTGGTTGTGGGGCAGAGAAGCAATTTAAATTAATAAAATGACATAATCGAAGTACTCTAGAATTCCAGCCGGTGAATGTATTACAGGCTGGATGACAAAGACTTTTGGTATCCTCCTTTAGCAAAGAAAAATTAGGCACTAAGCCTTTAAGCAGCCCATCAAGAATTGTTCAGCCATCTTGTATATTCTTTGACCCTAAAAACAAAGTACATGAAAAAAAAAAATATGGAGACCCCATAAACTGATCTGAATGAGACCTCACTTGGGTTCCTAACAGGCTGCGCTCCCCTGATGGTGGTGTGGGTTACTGGATGCCAGCTGCATAATTACAATCCTTCTATGATATATAATGGATTAGGATGTATAATTGGATGAATAACTAAATGGAAATTTGGCAATTTTAATGCGAAACAATCAATAGGGTTTATAGTAAAATACAAAAAATATGTTTTCCTAAACCTGTTGCAAATAATGGCAATATTTTAAAGGCTTTTGTGCCCAGATCTTTTGGTTCCATTAAAGTCATTGATGCCTAGATCCCCAGGCCAAAATGAACAGTGTCTCCATGTGTTGGTTAATGTAACAATTCTTTCACCGATTTGCGTACCTAACTCTTTAGTAGTAAAATACCAGTAATAGCAAAGAATAAATGATATACTAATAGAATGGGTTTGCAAATCCAATACAAAAATAATTATACCTGGTATAAGAGCCTAGCCCTGTGTCATCTTTCTTGCACCCTTCATTGTGGTTTTGGAGACAATGCTAAACTGAAAAAAAACACCCACATCCTAAAAAATGTACATACTCGTCATCTGATGTATGATGTCAACAATCTCTCTCCTCCCTTATCCACGTTTTTGCACATCTCTGGGTCTCCTACAGCCCATCAGATGTATAATGAGCAGAATAAAACCAGGAAGTAAGCTTTCTTGATGCAGTCTGAGAATAATTTAATATAGCAGCTCCAGAGCTCCAATTTACACAGCAAATTCAGACCATATGTAGATCAGACAGTGGCTCTAGCACTATAATTATATTAGAATAAAATGGAGTATTATTTACAGTGTTCTCTATGTGTTCATAATGGAAGGCCTTCACATTTTTGTTCAAAATATTTGAATAAAATTGTGGTTTGCCTGGATAAAATATGATTTAGTTGCTTTTAATCAGCTTAATCTTTATTACAATATGTGGAGCTACAGGCAAATATAATAGACATGCTTTAATTTCACACACACACATATATATATATATATATATATATAGTGTGCTGCTGTTCTCTCAATATCCAATCAAATACTGGGGGAGATCCTTGGGTAAGTTGTGTTAGTGTAGCTGCAGCAAAGACAAGCGAGGTTAGGCACAGGGCTATGCTGCCTGGCAGGTATAATTAAATGCCAAGAGTGGCTGGTAAACCTTTAGCACCCATATATTTCATGAATCTAGTTGCTTACATATGGACTTTAAAATGCTTGGTTAGTGATATTGGACTGTATGAAGCCTATTTATAATGCAGTGAATCTGTCATTCACTAAAACGATACCTGGTGGAGTATCAATTACTACCATGGAAACACATGGACCTGGAAGGTTCTCCACCAGAGAATGTTTCAGTGAATGTCCGATTCCCTGCTTTATAAATAGATCCATATATGGACCCTTTAGTTAATAAATGCTATGTTATGGGGTGGAGTTAAAAAAATGTATGGGCACTTACCATTCAATATTAGCTGATATAGTACTATATTCTGTCGTGTTAAATAATTTGTAAAAATAAAACAAGCCCTTCTTCAGTTCACCATCCAGACATATTCCTATCCTCCCTCCCCGTTATCTTTCACTTATTTTGCATACACTGCAGTCTGATCTCTAGACATTTCTCATCTCTTCAGTCTGGAATGTTAGTTTTTTTTTTTTTTTTTAAAGGCATAATTTGAATTCCACAAAAATATCTAAAGATGTACGGGGTCAATGTTCTGTCCGAAGACAACCCTGGTCTAGTATGTAACTTACTTAATCGTGCAACAGCTGCTGTAGATCCCTGGCTTCAGATGGTTCTGACTCATTAACTTCACATGTTAAATGGAACTGAATGAGAATGTATCCCCACAACAAATATTAGGTACAGATTTCAGTTGTTTTAAAAAATTTAAATTCAGAACATAATCCAAGTTTTGCTTGAACACAAATTATATTTTACCAGTTTAATAACACCTATTTCACATTTAAAAAAAATAACTGAAACATATAAAATATCTGTTTACTGTTCTAGTGCAAAGACCTACTGCCAAACTCACATTGTTGATTACCACTTAGCATTGAAACAATGCCAAAAAGATAAGACATTGGTAATGAGATGTGTGATCACAGCAATCTGCCTTCTTCCCAGGCGTGACTATTCAGTGATCTAAGTGGCAGTGAGGGGAACATGAAACCAGTAAGTAAGCTCTGTTCATGCGGTCATGAGGCAATATGATCGGAGTAGAACAGTTCCAAATTACTAAAGGAATGAACACCTTAAGTTTATAAAACTGTATAACCGGTCTCTCATGTAGTTAAATGGAGGTGATTTACAGGTATTGAATAATTTATTGGTAACACAAGGTCTCCAAACAGTTCTGATGTCTGCATATTATACCATTGAACATTTACCTTAAAGCATATTAGAACCTGTGTAAAAATAATTATTCATATGTGCTTTAATTAAACCTAATAATCATTTCACAAAAGTCCAAAATTTGCAATAGACATTTGCAGAAGCAAACTCAGAGCAAATCCTTCCACACCATTTGAAAAAATAACACACACTTATAAATATAAATAAGGTCATAAAACACCCCTTTAATGGTGATTATGTTTTTTGTACTATTATTTATGTTTTTATTTTATTGAAAGTTAGACATGACTAATTAAAAGGGTAAGAACCTCAGAATCATTTTGCATGTAGGCCCAAAGCTACCTTGGTTTGTAGACTTTGGGTAAGCCAGGCCACTGATTTGTGTTAAAGAGAGCCACAGGGCTGTAAGATTTTATCACGCAGCACTTACAAAAAAATTATCAAATGTATTAACGTAAATGCAGCCTGGTTGCATTACAGTAATTATAAGGGTTCAGCTGTGCTTTAGAAAAAGATTACATTTCAGTGCCGCTAACCTGTATGCTAAAAGTTCAACACTTGTTTATGCTCGGGTGATATCACAGAGAGTAATGCTTGTTCTCTGCTCTAGTGACAGCCACTGCTTTTCTTCAACTGCACTCCAGAGATGATGGCAGACCCTAAGAATCCTGAGGTGCAATGCAGGAAAGCTGGTCCTTTGTTCCTGATGATAATTCATGATGATCATCAAGCATCATGACATCTGCACAGACTAGGACTGGCCCACTGGAGGTTCACCCTACCGCGGCAGCAGGCCAGGTAGGTTCTGTGGTCTGATCTAAGACAGGAGGTATGTATCCACCAGATTCAGGCAGTTAGCTCAGTCTTTTTGCTTGATTAGGATGAATGCAGTTTGGCAGACTGCTGGCTTAATGAGCCCAGTTGAGGATAGATTGTTAATCCAGGCCTCTGCTTAACCTCATACATCATTTAATAATTCTAAGATTGGTCCTATTGATTCATGTGAAGTGTACATTTTAACGATAGGTCCACATTTAAACCTTCAGAAAGTTCAAAATATCTGGAATACACACAGATATTTAATAATGAACATACTCTTATCTTATATTCAAGACTCTGAAAACTGAGAGCATTATTATTCCAAAGAAAGCTAATCAAGACATAACAAGCCCTTTAAAGGAAGTTTCTGATGGAAGATTTTTTTTATTGTGATTTATTTTTTAGTTTGTGTAACTAATGCAATCTGAATAAATGAACACTGTTTGGCAATAATTTTCATTATCGAACATAATTTATTTTCATATAACGCAATTCTGTGTGGTGATGATACATGCAGAAATGCTATAACACCACTGCTGTTTGATCTGTAATCTAACATAAAAGTACAATCATGCGTAATTGAATGACAGTATACAGTGTGTAGAGCAGATGTGAATAACAGAGCTCCAAAAACGCACATACCCAAATAATAACAGCCACATTAAGAATCATTATTCTGTTTCCCTTAATAGGAAATGTTTAAATTGTGCATTTTGCATGCAGAAATTTCTTGTTTTCTATCCAAAACAGAAGTTGCTTTCGGTAAACTGCCCTACAAAAAGGACAGCTGCAATAGGATTGTGGCTTTAAACTGGAGTAGGTGAGCTTTTGTTGCCCACATGACTCAGAGGTTCATCATTTGGGTTTGGCCTGTTAGATAGAAGGCTGTAGGTGGGTATGGTAGCTAGATCTTTCAATGTATTATTTTTATTAAAAGATCTATGGTGTTACAGATTGCTAGTATAAATGCTTAGGTTAGATTCAGGTGTTTTAGTTTGCACCCTATGCACGATTTACAAGAAACAAAACCAAAATACAATTGGTGCTGTAATTACAACCCAGGCAAAGTAATAAATAACATTTCTATGCAGAAACAGCCATTCGGGTACTTTGCTAAGTGATACTCTCCTTCAACAGATACCAAGTAACTAATTGTCAGATGAAGTCCACATTGTAGTCACAACAGAGTATGGGCATGATTTAATAGCGCTCTCAAAGGCTGGAGAGAAAACACTTTCATCAGTGAAGCTGGGTGATCCAGCAAACCTGGATTGGATTTCCTAAAAGTCATTTGCTATTTGTTAGCAAATGTTTTCAATCATAGACCAGATCCATTCCAGGTTTGCTGGAACACCCAGCTTCACTGATGAATGTGTATCCTCTCCAGCCTTGGAGAGCTTTATTAAATCAAGCCCTATGTTTGTTAGTTGTTTCCTATATTCTTACAGCAGGGGTAAGCAAACTTTTATGGCCACTGGGCCATTTCAGGGGGCGGGAGCGGGAGCACAGTAGGTCGGACTCACCACCAGGGAACGCCCCCTGAAGTGAAATCTCTCTCCTCCGTATGCATTGTGGAGGAGAGGGATTTCCCTTCAGACAGCTTTCCCTAATTACCGCGCTGGCAGAAGTATCAACGCCAGCAGCGGTAAATAGGGGAGCAACAGCAAGGAGGCAGCACTGGAGCTCCAGCGGCTTCCGGCTCCGGAGTTCCTAACGCTCCCTGGATCGGCCGGAGGGGGGGGGGGTTAGGGTGGAACAAACTACAGGCTAGGTCGTATCTGGCCTAAAGGCCAGAGTTTGCCGACCTCTGTCTCACAGTTTCATATATCATGTGTGACATACAAAAGTCAAAATCTAGCTTGTCTAGGCAACTGATGCTCATTTAGGGTAGGAATTTGTTTGTTGAATACCATGTGACACACCGCTAAGCCACCTCCTGATTGGTAGCAGTGCTAGGAGTTGGGGCAAAACCTGGACGTGCAGGCAACTGTGCACCAGGTAGAGAACCAGGTGCCAAATTGGATGCAGAGCAAGTGATAACCTAGCCAGGGCTGACTTGTAAATGACAATAAATATACAAAAATGTTCAGACAATATTAGTTACATGCAGATTAGGAGTATCTTAGTATGCTTACTTATACACCATAAAACTGTTTACCAATTGTGTTAGTGCTTTAATTCTCTGTGACCTTCATCCAAAAACTTCTAAGTGTTTTATAGTATGGCACTGCGTAATATGTTGGCGCTATATCAATACTTTCTAATGTTATTAACAATAAAAATGTATTCATGTCTTTTTGTTAAGTTATTATAGAAATAAGGAAATTCATTTAAGTGTCTTACATTATAAGTTAGGTGGAAAAAAATATGTTTATTGCTTTTCTGTCTCTTTAATCTTTGTGATAAACTACTACAACGCTACACATCAAAAGATATGGAAGGTCATTATGACCTAGTGTAAGCCAACAATAGCTTTTATCAACATTTATACTGAAATTATAATGTGAAGGTGTTATCTTACCCAACCTTTATATATGTTCAATGAATAAGTGAGGTTTGCTCACAGCAGAATAGATATTCTAGATTTCAATGTCTACATTAGGTATTGCCATTTCTAATTATGTAAATATCCATTCAACAACAATTTTTTGTTCCTTTCTTTATTTGGTTTTAAAAGTACCCTATTTCAAAGCTCCCAGTCCCCTATGAGGTATCACATTAGAGTATGTATGTGTTGCATCCATGTAATATACTGTATGTGTACTCTATATAAGTTGGCTTTTTTTTTTTTTAATTCTACAATAATTTACATTTTTTATTCCTCTTTAGTTAGCACTATCAGTGACAAAGAGACCCTGATATTGTGTTCACATTGTACCCTAGTCTGATTATGAACCAAACCAGACGGTTTCCTGTTCAGTCACTACAGTTGGATTTTATTGAACAGGAGTTCACACATTTCATTGTAAGTCCTAAGTTGTAGTAAGCAATTGTTTTTCAACTATTAAAAAGAATATAAATATAGGAAGACTGGTAACTTCTGGCTATAGGTCTTCCTAAAAGACATGGTTTATTCTGAAACAACTTTTTACATCTTCTAGGATTTTTTTTTTTTTTTTTGCGTCTCTCAACATTTGGTCATGACATTGCCCCTGCCAAAAACTGAACAAGGTAGCCATACATTGCCTATTATGTATGTGTGTATGTGATGAATGCAGGTCTTGCTCTGATTGCTGTCTGAATGGTGGAGTATTTTATTTCAAAGCTACTATCACAATATATCTTATACCTACAGGCCCATAAACCAGAGCACAAACTTTCCCAGATTTTTACCCTGTGGGTAGAGATATTTATTTAAGTGACACTCACACTAAACAAACAGGGATCTACAGTTGTTTACAAATTACGTCAACGTTCTTTACCAATTGTAAACTATAGCCAAGCTACTATGACCCCAAACAATGGCTACCCCCTTCAGCTTTTTGGTTAGCATATTAAGTTTGCACATGGTAGTAAGAAGCCAGCTGCGATGAAGAATAGATGTGATGGGCAGACAACCTACAACTATATTAGCTTGGTAACATTTCCATAACAACCCACCTTAAGTATTAGGCTCTAGAAGCTAGAAGTGGCGGCAAGCTGGCACCTGGATATGGCTGCTATTAATTGTTGGTGAAACTCATATTAGAATGTTTGCATTTTTTCCAACAGGTACATTTTAAACAAAGTGGATATTATTTTCCTACCATTCAAATCATGGGAGTAATTGCCTTAATGTCAGTGTATTTGTTTGCTGTTTTGTTACACTGGACTGGCCCTTTCTTGTTTTAACTACTTCCCCGTGAACCTCATAAGCCATATCCTGTGGTTAATGACCTGTTAAGGTTTTAGAGCTTCTGTAGGTCTACTGTAAATCCCAGATCACTTCTGGAGCATTGAAAAGCCCCAATGAAAATGTTACCCGGATGATGGAACATGAAACCTTACACCTTACCTTTCCAGGCTAATAAACTGGATACAGTGCTCGCACTGAAAACAGATGTCAGAGATTTTCATCAGCTTCAAGCACAAAATAAAGCAATGATATCCTACGTGAGAGGCTGTAAAAAACATGCTTGATTAAAGGAGCATTTGGAGAGCAGGGATGTGGAATCTGAAGCCCCTCAGCCCACTGACGCGAATGAAGCATGATGTCTGAAGTCGATAGTGGCTGTTGAGGGTTCAATCTCCCACAGACATCTTACATCAAACACACAACTGTGTTCACAGCACTTTATACAAGTGGTTGACATGAGTGTTGGGCACCCCACCCACAATAATACACATCCTGCTGGATGAACCTGAAAAAATGTACATAAAAATGTTACCGAGTGCTCCAGGCAAAACATATTTCAAGAATCAAATCATGTTAAAAGCTATTTCCCTGTACAAACAGTTGGTATGTGCCATGATAGAAAAAAAATAATGTTCCAAAAAATCTTAATATGTTGGAAAGGAAGTTTGTGTGTGAAAAAATCTGGACTAACTAAATGCAATGGAAAAACATTAACTACAGAAATCCATAACAGTGAACCAGAATTCACCTACTGCAGCTGGAATAAGATAGATTCTTCCTACTATGAACACTATACTTTACAAAAGTTTATCAACACTGCTCCAATACCCTACTGACTTACACTCATAGCTACAGTTGATAAACCTGGTTAGCCCATCTTTGATACTCGATAGCATAATATACAATTGCATCCACTGTACAAAGATGTCAAAACATCCACTTTCTTAACGGAGAAACAAGTAACATTCCCTTTCCCAGGGTTTCATAACTCTGACTTAATATTTTGCACTAACTGGCTTTTTTAAAACAAAAAAAAATAGTGCAAGGAGCAGACTACACTTTTCCCACCATTTCTGATTGGTTGAGGTTGGCACTGCACTTTTCACATTTTGCACTATATTAGAATTAGGAGGCCAGAGTTGGAAAACTTCAGATTGTTTTTATCATTTTCAAACGCCTTGTGTTTTTCAAGTCAGTCTTCTGATTAAACTGATATTCTAATACAATTTAAAGACCAAATGTTAAAGGGAAAACATTTGCTTCAGATGGAAGGCAAATAAAACAAATGCATATAGGGATATATATATATATTGAAATTCAGAAAGGTAACTGTGCTTGTCACACCTACAAGCTTTTAAATGAACAATATCACTTTCACTATTAGAAGACCAAGCACAGGACATACATCTAATACTCATTTTTATTTACAGCATTTGTTTACTACCCAAGTAATAATCTATCACTATAAGCTCTGTATTAGTTTTCTGCTGTTCCAGTTACGGGATTTACCCACTTTCTTTCCTTGGGGAAGCTGGTCCCTGGGAGAGGATGAGATAATACATTTGTCAACTGGAAAAAAATGACAATAATATTCTGCTAGCAATTGTTACCCTTCTGCTTTCTATCAACATCTAAAATATTGTCTGGAGTTCCATTTTAAAGAATAAAGTCAAAGACATATTTATTATCAGCAAATCTCCGTTTTTTTAGATTTACAAGCAGCTGATGTTTTTCATTATTGGGATATTGTATGTATAATGGAAAGAAGGAATGGAACAGTATGATCTTACCAAAAATAAGGTGCTGTGCTTGTAAAAAGGGACAGTTGACAATCCTTAGTGACACAATGAGGTTTCTGTGTGTTCCAGACACAAGTTAAACATTGAACAATGCATTTCCATCCAACAGTGAGTCATCCTGTCTATAAAATTCCCTCATTTGATATTGGTTTCAACTGCTGTGAACTTATTTCTTAGAGTGCAGGTAATTCACTATATTAATAAATATTACAACAAAAAAAAATACCAGGGCATGTATCTTAACATAATGTAAATGTGTAATTTTATAATGATTGATCCTGCCTAAAGTTCTAGTGTTCTTAGTGTTTGTTAGCAGTAGGTTTACAGATTTCACCACATTCAGCCATCATGTAATGAAAGGTCCTTCATCCCTTCCCCATTGCCATATTCCTGGGGAGTCCTTACTCTAACCTCGACCCAGAGTACTGCAGCATAGAACATCACTAAATAAATCATTAAATGAGTGACCATTTTGTGATTCTGTGCTGACAGTAAGAGAAAGGAACCATTACATCACTATACCAATCACAAGAATACTGGATAGAGGTATAAAGTTGACAAAAATGCAAAACATGACCACCCAAACATACATACTAAAACTGTGAAGAAGACCACCAAATAGTTCCATGAATGCATTCCTTAACATAACAGAGCTTAGAAATGCAACCACTACAAGCCCATTGCATTAAACGTTCTTTTCCTCAGAAACCCTAAGGCTGGCAGTGGTAACAGCAATTACATCAGTTGAAAATTACTCAGTCATATGACTAGAGCCAGACTTAGCAAGAAAGTTTTATTTTTTGAGAAAATATTTGCAAATGACATTTAAAACTACTGCGTGCTCCAGAGTCTGCCATTTAACAAAACATTTTGGATGCTCTAAATATACAACGAACACCTGCCAAAAAAGACATAGCAAGTCATTTATAATGTACTAAACCACAATGATATTAACGTGGTTTGTAATAACAACTGAAAACCTATATGAAAACATTACAGAATAAATGCCATTTCATAGAGAATGTGCTTATCTGTTCTGTGTGTCTTATTACAAAAAAACAGACCCTCCAGAACCCAGATTTATACTTACAACTGCGACCAACTGCGACCAACCATCATCTTTACATTAGCCACAAAATGTTCCCTTCAACTAGGTGCATCGAAATATTGAATGTCCAAAGATGCTCTTCAAACCTTCTTTAATGGTTGATCAACAAGCAATGAAACAATAAAATTAGCTTACCTGTTTGTTCCCATTGTTTTCTTCATCATATTTTGAGCTGCACATTTACAGCTCAGTGTAAAATGCCTGGTTACCCAATTTAACCCTAGCTGCCTGAAATAAAATAACTCCCATGAGCATGCGCGGTAATTTGGCCATTCCTACCTAGCCAATCAAGATGGCCAAAGATCCTGAACCCCGAAGAGGACCAGATGGTTTCACCCAGAACTTCATACAGGCATGTAAGTTTATTTAACTGCAGAAGTGACACAGCCGATCTCTTATAAAATAAAGGACCTGTCTGCTCAATTTATTTTTTCACTTTATTTCCACTTAAAACTGTTAACAAAACTGATTTGTATCTCCATCAACAGCTATTGCTTTACAACACTCTGCTATTATACTTGACACAAATATTCAGTATTTTCTTGACCAGAATCTGCTATTATTGCTTCCATGGAGTGAGTTTATTTGATCTGTATTGTTACACTGCCTTTCTTTTTGGCTTGCAATAAACTAAGCAATAGAACCTCAGTGGGATTTAAAAGGAATTTCAGAGGGGCTGGTTGTAGCATATTGAGGAATTGCAAAAGATGACTCCTTTTTTATGACTGGTCAGTAAATAACTGCTATTTAGCAGGACTTTCCTCAGTCATAAAGTTGGAGTCACCAGAGTAAGCCAGCAAATGGAAAAAAGGAGGAGTTTTTGAAGAATTTATGTTCATGAGCTGGAGTAATTAAAAGTTATGGGTCTTGTCATATCCTCCATGGGACCAGTCTAAGGAGCTGATAACTGTGTTGTAGCTGGGCAGTAATTCACTTCATGTTAATAGTATCCTTTTCACTCAGTTAAGTGTGTTGTTGTTAGGTGATCATGCATGAGGTAGCAGTTGGAAAAACTCTGGAGCCTCCCACAGCTATAAACTATATACTGCTGAGCTACATCTCACCTAAACTAAACTTGTAAAATATAGCTAAGGGAAAGAAAAAAAAAACCTTAATCCATTAGACAATCCAAAACTAAAAAATGCCATTTTAACTCAAGATATGGAAATATAACCTTACTTCCTTTGTATACAAATAGGATAGGATTTATATAAACATATATTGGATATGAAATGTATAAAGACCACATTATCATTTGATGCAGATATGGAGGTATATTAAGATTAAGCTGGAGCTGTGACTTTAAATAAAAATAAAACATTTTTGCCCATAAAAAACAAATTGCAGTTTTAGTAGGGTCGTCAAACAAAGGTGAACACACCTAAAGAGTGAGGGTTCTTGCGATCTAAAACCAGGTGGTTAGCCACCTCAGGGCGAATAGCAAGACTGCTGTTATGCACCCAGGAGCAGCCAACTGCACTGAAGGTCAGCACGCTAACATGTGTTCCATTTAAGTTTGAAATGGCAGTTTTGTACTTGTACTTCCCTCCAAAGGACTAAAAGCAACTATGTGGCCAGAAGCAACATAATGCTTTCAACACTGCAGCAACCTCCCCAAAATACAAATGGAACCTCGTCCACCAAATGGTTCCCAAGTCCTCTATTTAGTTAACTGGGAGTGTGCAGTAAACCGTTGGAGTTTACAGCTTTTCTGAAAGAGGCTAGCTGAAATGTTCCAGGTATGGGTAACCTATTCAACTGTTCATTGGAGTTTTATATCATTTAGGATTCTAGCAGCAAGGTTTCCAAGTTCCTCTTCCCCACAGACATGTCGTTATCCCATTCCTTGCTTTACAGAGCTCACAATGATTACTTTTTTATTCAGCCGAAATAGATGTTGATATACTGGGGAAAATGAGGAAAGAAGAGTCTAAAAGTAGACAATCAGTAGTAAAAGACTGCAACATTTTCATCTGGAAAAGCAAGCAAACTGGAACTTTGGCACATATTTATACACTATAGGGCCACACCTCATATTACTTCCTATTAGCCAATCATCCCCAATGTAATTAAAGGAGAACTATAATTTCACACTTAAACATTATGAACAGGCAGGATTTTTTTTTGAACAGGCACAGGCGGTGTCCCTTCTGCCATAAAACATACATTTCTGCCCACTTACAATCTTCTTCTTAAACCTTCACCATCATATCAATGAGTGAGAAGAAATTTCAAATCTCAAACATCCTGAATATCGGTAAAAACCGTACAGTTTTAATGCTTCCTTGCTCTTTTCAAAACTAAAAAGTTTTTGCTGGACATACCCTTTAAATTATATATTTAACTTGATAACCACTTTAAATGCAAGTGACTGTTTTCTGTTGCACTATTCACAGTGTACTGCATTGTGATGCCTAACCTGGTGGGATTTTGCAGACTTGTATTCACTGGCATGTCCCATACAACAGCAGTGAGAAGAGTCTTCTCTTTATAAAGAACGGTTACATCAGTGCTTAATTAAAACCAGAACAGAGAGAAGGTTTTTGTGTGCCTCAGTTCCCAAGTTACATTGCCAATGACAGCAAGACAACAAGAACCACCAGCCTTCTACAAATGTGAATGATAAGAAAAGTTCTTTCTGGTGACCTAATTCCAAACACACAAGGTTCCTGCAGCAGGTGCAAAAACAAGAATCATCATTTTACTGTCTGGACAGTAATGAAATACAAATACAGGTCTACTAAGATATTTAAACATTAAAATTAACATTCTTGACTACGTTCTAACTTTGAAGAACTATGAAGAAGAGCAAGAGGTAGGGCATGGTTTTCTTAGAAGAAACCTTGCGTGAAAAATGCAAAGTCTCCTTAATATCTAGCCCCTATCAACATCTTCCTATTTGTCAAAAATTTACAACCAAAACATTTTACAAAATTGAGAATTAGAGAAAATAGGAAAAATTATTTAACTTACATCTCAACTTCCATAAAGTTTATATTGTGATGACATTGGTCACAATTCTCACAGGATTTTGGGAAACTTAAGGGTCCTATATCTCTTGTAAAAATGTGCCTGATTTTTTTAAGCTCCCCAAGGCTGGAGAGGATACACTTTCATCAGTGAAACTGGGTAATCCAGCAAACATAGAATCCTGGACCAGATCAATTCCAGGTGTGCTGGATCACCCAGCTTCACTGATGAAAGTGTATCCTCTCCAGCTCTCCCACTGTAAATAAAATTAGGCCTAATGTGTGATGTTTCTTTGAACACATTAGTAATTTTGACTACGCCAGGAAGAGTCAATTTCCTAGCACAGCCCCCTTCCTCCAAACTCATTATAGCATCCTCAGCTTCTTAAATTGTAACGTTCTTCACTTTTAGCTGAACGCATCTCCCAACACAATTTTGCCATCATCTGAGGTAGCAGCAAAGTGTCACTGCTCACTACAGAGTGTGACTTGCGTGTCATCTACATAAGTGGTCCTCAACCTTTTTGGACCTACGGACCACTAAACTCACGGAATCCAGACCGTGCATGCGCGGCGAGCCGCGTGTCACTTAAAGGGGAAGAAACTTCCCCCATAGTGATGTCATGATGCTAGAACCTGCCCCGGACTAAGCCTGTAATACATGCAGGTACTTGGTTCGCGGCTCTGGCCGGTGCGCTCCCCAATCGGGGTCCACGGACCACTGGTTGGGGATCCATGATTCCATGCACTCACGGAGGTTGGGGACCCCTGATCTACATGACATCACATCCAAGCAGCAGCAGTATATTGAGGATTTTGGATGTCTTCACAAGGAAGGCTTTGGTAAATAATAAAGCATAAAAACTAATGCTAATCTAAGATTGCCTTCTTCAGAGCAGGATCATCCCCTCCTGTGTCACTGTCTGTATCTGTCTGTCATTGTCAACCCTATTTAATGTATAGCGCTGCATAATATGTTGGTGATATATAAATACTGTTTAATATTATTAATAATATAATCTTACTGAAGAATTTTTGTTGAAATGAATGGTCTGATGACACAGACTTTTAAAATAGACCTTACATTTTCATGAAAGTTCCATGGTAAAGGAATGTATTTTTCTAATATTATTTGAAATTAATATCTAAGGACAATTAGAACACAAACAATGTTAAGAGGTACACAGCAAAGACAGAGCTCTCACTGAGTCAACATGACATGATCACCATTTAAGTAACAAATTCAACTGATGGCACACCAAAATGGGAGTAAAGTAAAAAAAAAAAAAAAAAAAATTGCTGACAAGTTTGTAAAAGATTTTTCAAGGTAAATAAATATCCTAAGAAAAGATACAGATGAAGCAAATAAGTAAAGGAAAGCCATACTGTATGAAAAAATGGCATGGACATGACCAAGGGGAAAAAAGATTACCCTACATCTTTACTATCTACTTTTGTGCAAGAATATTATCTTTTAAACCTTTTAGCTGTAGTCTTCCCCCTATTTACAGTGTATCCTTCCATTATCTATCTAAAAAAGGTTTTTGAAACTATACAGTATTCTCTTCCTTCCTTTGTCAGGGATAGGAAGATTTAAGAACACTTTATCAGTCCGACTCATTAGGAAACCTTTCAAGGAAGCTGAAATTAAAAGTTTTCAGATACCCAACCCTATCAGACTGTAGAGTACAGAGAGGAAATACTAAGTAATGTGTAAAAGATAAAGACTGAATGAATCCTTCTATCCTCAAGTTAATGGCATGTCATGCATGGTGACCTACAGGTCTTGGCCAAACAAAGAAACTTGACCTCTGAAATCTTTTCTCTATTCACTTTTGTATCCCGTTTCACATCACAAAATTAAACAGAAGCGGAGCTGGTGGGTACTCTATGGTTTAAAGAGCATATGAAAATTCTTGAGGGCTTGTCTGTGTTACTAAGAAAAAAAGAATGCCCAAAATACTTCAAAAGCACTACAACTTGAAATTCAAAAAGGTTTATAGACTGGCCAGGCCCTCCTTCAAGATTTGCAACCAATTGGTAGCCATTGTTCAGCTCTTACATACGTTGCCAATATAGTACAAAAGTGGAGGATGGATCAAACTCATATATGTATATAAATATTCTGCATATTGTTTCAAATTTAAAAAAGAAAATTTATCATTTTTTAACATTTCAACTTCAAAATTTAGATAATGAATATTCAGCATTCATTTTCCACATATAACTAAAAAGTTTATTTCAATGTCCAAAACCTAATGATTTTAAAAATGTTTCACTACTTATCACCCAGTGTGTTCAAAATCACACTTAGTTCAAATTAAGCATGGGAACATAGTCCAATACTATGGCATTTTCCCAATATACATCTGCAATGGAAATCAGATGAGTGGTAAACAATATATTCAATAATACATAGTCCAATTGAATGTGATGTCTTCTTAATACACTATTTATTTTACACTTTTTTTCTACTCCAACAGTAAAAAAGTAATTGAATTACTTTTCTTCTGAAGGGCGAAGTTGCACCTTGTCATCCCTAAAATGTACTAAAGTATTAACACTGCTTTAACTTTTTTGTCCCATTGGAGAAATTTTTTTGTACCTTACAGTCCTGTAAACACAACAGTATGTAAGGTTTAGAAATACCCTAAATTGAGGCAAGCTCAAGCTGTCACAGAAATCAACATACCGATGGGAAGATTTCACCTCCACTCCAATCCTAATGGAAACTTAAAATTTAGGCCCCTGATAGCAATTAGGAAATAAATAGAAAGGTTGAATCTTCTTTGTTTTTATCAGTGATTAGTGGGAATACCAATGCCCTGACAATTTCAATTTTGTATTATTAAAGGGTGCATTCCCTAGGCAACTTTAATTCTCCACATACAGTATGAAACTCTGATGTTTTACAGCACAACAAAGGCCTACTGCATTGACCTTAAAAAAAAAAAAACCTTTGGGAAATAGAAATAGTGCCTTTAACAACCAGTTGGAAACCCTGAGTGCCCATAAATATGTTTCTCAAAGTCTCCTGATTGAAATTCCACAGCTATTTTACAAACACAAATACATAGATGAAGCTGATGATTTTGGGTAAATGTGTCCCACAATGGTATTCACAAAAATGCAATCTTTACTCTGGTCCTTTTTATAATTTAGTGTGGCATTGCTCCAGAGTGCAAGGAATTTGCTGGCAGGTTACAGAGTTTTCTTTATGACCTAATGGGCACTCCCATACTATTAGATTTCGAACTCCTGTCTGTTCAATATAATGACTTAGGCTGAACTGGACAAACCAATATATTTATATATGTACAAAAATGCTGCTATAAAATTTACTGATCAATTCCTAAATCTGCCCCACTCATCTAGTCAACTACCCCCCAATTACTGCTTTCATATTCTCCTCTTTGTACATTTTTTTATCGCTATAGCTTTAGCCACTAGATTTGAGACTTTAATGCTTCCCTATCTACCTATGACAATACCATTTTAAAGTGGAACTAAAGCTTACAAATAAAAATGAGTGACCAGGGAGGTTCTTTATCACAGATAGGACTGGCGATGTGCTTTCTGCCTGATTGTAATTTTTTCTATATACACTTTCATGTTCTTGCTCCATTGTGGGCACCACTATCTTTTTCTGGTCCTCCTCCATGTTTCGGATCTTTGGAAATATTGATAGGCAATGCTGGCGTAACTCTGCAAATGAGCAGATCAGTGTAATTTTTAAAAAAGATGATAAATTTATAAAAAAATGTTTAATTGCAGAAGGGACATCACCTTTCTGCAAAAAAAAATTCTACCTGTTTACTGTCTAATAAACTATATGGCTTTACAGAAGATCCAAACCCATTCATATAAACTTTTGCATGTCACTAAATTTTAGGTGCTTGTTTGGACATTTGCAGTTACATTAATAATCCTATCCCAGCACTCTTTTTCTTGTAGTGAGGTACAGCTTATATTACTAACTGATCAATGTATGCCCGTGGAAAGGGATGGAGATATGTGGAGCCCAACCCTGCCTGGGTTTTCATTGCAGTTGTCAGCCAACAAGAGGCTGTTAGCTGTTTTCTGTTTACTCTGTAACATGATTTAATGGGTAAACATGCAAAAGGTGTACTTTTTTAACCTAAACATTTGCCAGTATCCCATATGTATTATGCTGACATCAATTGGTTTTGTTCATGTCTATAACGTTTCAAAAAATGTATAAATCAATTAGAGTATGGTATGAGTAGAATTATCCTAGATCTTTGTCCCTTTAAATGATCATTAAAGAAATATTGTTTAACACAAAAAAAAGTAAATTTTTAAAAAAATATTAAGGCAAACAGCACTATTCACATAGCATATTTATTACCAACTTTTGTGTTCCATCCTGAGCTTTCATTTACCAGCTGCAAAAATAATGGCACATTTTCCACAGCATTTTGGGTTTCTAATTTTGCTCCGTACACTTGTGCTGGCTCTAGCTAACAATGGTGTGGATTTGACATGTTTTTTGTTCATCAGTGCTTGTTTTAAACAACTCATTCACTTTTTCCACCGTACATGTGCTTGTGCCATTAGAGTTGGAGCGTCCTTTGATGGAAATGAAGGTGGGTTTAGGTATGGGTGACGATGGAGAGAATAACACAAATCCATGTGTGTGTTATTGTCATCAGTTTAGCGATATTATCAATTGTGTACAAGCTGTAGTTTCAGAAACTTATTTACAGTTGTTGATGGAAAGAAAATGCATTATAGGCAATCAGGATGAAGGTTAACAGAGGGCATCATATACCAGAAAATGTTATCTCAGAGCCATGCATTGTGATGTGTCTTTATAAATTGTCTGTAAGCACAGAAGTATCATGTATTTCTTTATTTTTCAGATTTATTAAAGGGAAACTGTGGTCTTTATAATATATATTTTTTTGAGAAACGCAGAATAATGCAATGTGACTAGCTTACTATATATAACTGTAGCCATATTTGTTAATACATGGCTTTTCTCACATAAGTTAATTAATGTCGTCTGATCTGACTTTCTTTAATGGTAATTACGCTGATCTTGGAAGTCATTAATGCGTAAGGACACAGAGGGGCATCACAGTGCCTAGGTGCACAGAGGGGCATCACAATGCCTAGGTGCACAGAAGGGCATCACGGTGCTTAGGTGCACAGAGGAGCATCACGATGCCCAGGTGCACAGAGGGGAATCTTGATGGCTAGGTGCACAGGGGGGCATCACGATGCCTAGGTGAACAGAGGGGCATCACAATGCCTAGGTGCACAGAAGGGCATCACGATGCCCAGGTGCACAGAGGGGAATCTTGATGGCTAGGTGCACAGGGGGGCATCACGATGCCTAGGTGAACAGAGGGGCATTACAATGCCTAGGTGCACAGTGGCGCATCACAAGGACTAGAGGAGGCCACTGAAGGTGGAATTAGCCTTAGTTGAAGTGACCCGGGCCCTATCACCTGGCAGACGACCCCAGCAGTTTAATACTAAACTGTCTGATGGGCCAATTTCCAAGTGTAATCAAAACACTGTGCTAACCAGCACTTCTGGTAGTGTTAGATTGTGTGTCACCTACTGGGCACCAGGAACCACGTTGCTATCCAAAACACCTAACACTCGTATGTCTAGAAGTCATCAAAAACTCAACTTACTGCCTGCAGGAGAGGTAAAAACCCTAATGGTTCATTTGCCCATATAATGTTTGTTTTAAATAAATGGGTCACCAGTAAAAGGGTTTTAATTCAATTTGCCTTTTTTTTTTTTTTTTTTGCAGAAGTGGACGTGCATGAAATGCAACTGCATGTGCTGCAAAGTTAGGTACAATCAGTGAGCTTTCAGTTGCAACAATTTCTTTTGGTGCGCATGGCTTTATAAATAGGGCTCATTGCACTTTATGTATACATTACTTACTACATTTTACACAATTTAATTGGAAATTGATATTTTACTATTAATAAAAGTCATATACAAAATAAAACTTAATACATATTTATTTATTTTTGGCCTTTCTTTTCTCTGACACTTAACCTGCGGGAAAGATGTTATTGTCAGGCCGCCTAGACTTAAACCCTTTCCAGAAAGTATTTTCAACGCTAAAACATATAAAAATATTATAGTGGCTGACCCTCAATTTTTATTTTTTTTATATATATGCTTGGAATTATAGCATAAGCAGTTGCGATTAAGTATTAATCCAGCTTTCTATTTCACCTGAAAATTATTCAACTTACTCATGTTCTACTCCTATAAAATTTTTCAATAAAAAATAGCAAGCATTTTTCAAATGCAAAAATGCAGACTACTCAACTGGCTGCTGTCCATGGTTTGGGAAATAAATTAGTGAATGTTATACCAGACATCCTATATTGGTGCCACAAAACACATTTCCTCAGCGAAAGCTTTGAATGTTATGATTTTTATGACTCATAGTGAGATAGAGTTTGTAGGAAGATGAGTGACACAAGTTCTACAGACATATTATTCATTCATATTCTCTCCACATAAGTCATCAAGCCTGACTCTCAATGAAAATATGGCAAAATCATTCCACAGCACTGAATAGGAGAAAAGGAAAATGAACAGTTTCACCTGCACTTTGAATCCTCATGCGATTAATAAATTTACAAATATTCCTTTAAATAACGCCTTGAGGTCTTCTCTTATGCAGCACCTACATCTCATCATGCATTCAACAAGACTCACATCCAGTCTTTCTAAAACTGAAGCTGTTCCCTGGATAATGCACAGTTTACATATTCTAAAGAAGCAAATAAAGTCATCATTCAACTCTTTTTGTACACATTGGGCCTGATTTATTAAAGCTCTCCAAGGCTGGAGAGGCTACACTTTCATCAGTGAAGCTGAGTGATCCAGAAAACCTAATTAATTAATTAATTATTAATAATTAATCATTTTCTATGAGAACAAAACTCCGGTAGACTGCCGGCTCTCAAATGTAGTACTTCATAAAAGCAGCTAAAGAGGACCTATGTTAATGTTGTATATTAAAGTTCTTTTACATCTTAAGAAAACACAATTACTTTTCTTAGCTATTTATCTGTCTTTCCCCAACCTGGTATTGAATAAGGATGACGAAAATTGATGAGCTCATCCTTCTATTCCCTTTTTTCTCTCCTCCTTTTCAATTGTTCATTAGCAGCACCTGTGCATGCAAAACACCTGAGCCTTGGTACAACACTTCCTTTGCCAGTTGTACTGTATAGGGGATTACAGCAGGCTAATAAAATTTAAATACAGACATTACACTAGTTGTATTTAAAATTCATAACATTTCTCAACTAAAACCTTACTATATTAATTGGTGTTTTGTTTACCTATACCTAGAGCTCATTAGGAATCACCCGATTTTCACATAAAAAGAGGAGCCAGTATATTTCCTTCCTGAATGCTGAAAGAATATCTACACTCAAATCAAAAGAACAAGCATCAGATGTATGTCTAAAATCAATGAAGGCATAAGTGGCCCACCGATCCATTCAACATTCTAAAGGAAAGACAATATGAAAAACATTGGGGGCCCAGCTGGGAGGCGATAATGACCATTTCCAATGCCAGAACAACTGATTATCCAGGGGGAACATACTCTCAACACACACATTTTTATACACAAACCATCAGTTTGTAAAGTTCTTGAGACTACAGTGGTTTGCAGCACTGGATCATAGTGGCAGCAGGACAAAAATAATGGTAAATCCCAAATAATAGTACACACCTGGCAGAAAATCAAATTCCACCCCACACCATCCAAAATTAGAAAACAGAAATTTTAGTTTGACATAAACTTAAGGTTGACACGTGTGTGCCACAATATATCATCACATTACATCTGGTAATGAGAGATCTACTCATTTGTGGCCAAGCCAAAGGTGTAAAACGATGGATCAGATTTCAGGTTTGGTCAGTTGTTTGGCTGTTTTTACAATACTCTTTACTTAAACGCAGGTTTGAAATGCGAGAAAGCCTTGCTGACAAGTTATAATTAGCCGAAAGATCAGTGTCATACAACACAAAGAGTTACCCCGTCACAGTTCACAGATCATCCATTTTTTTCCCTTTATAAAAACAAAATTTAGGACTTTTTAAAGGAAACGAAATAAACAGAACAAAAAACCACTTCCTACCTGGTGATGAGCACAGCATTGTCGTGGTGAGCGATACCATTTTCCGGAATAGTGTTGCCATCACTCTGGTGTGAGAGAATAGATTTCTGCCATTTACAGAAGCTGTCGAGGGACTTGTCCGCATGGTGGTTTATCTCCAAGTTTGGCTGCAATACAACACGCATACCAGGAATGTTCCAAGCAAATTACTAAGGTCAGTTGTTAAGCCTTTTGAAGACTAAAATGGGACTATAATTAGAAGCAGTGGTTTCTAGGAATAATCTCTCCTTGCCAATATTTATCTCTATAAAATCTGACCCAGAGTTCAGCCAGCGTATTACTGAACAGGCGGATTGTGTGTTCCAAATGTAATAGTGATTATGTCAATATAGCCATTTCACATTATCAGCTAAGAGGCATTTAACACGTCAGTAGGTCCACAGCACCACTGCTGAGATAGTCACAGTTAGACAAGTTATAAAAAACAAGCACTTGTATTCCAAGGACATCATATTCAACAGTATTTACATATGCCACCACAACTCAAAAGAATATAATGTATTCTTTGGGGTTACAGTCACACCGGGTGCAAAATGAGTGCTTGGACTCTCAAATAAAAAAAAAAAATACCATGAAAACCAAAGCTGACGTGCTAAGCTTAACTATAGACAGACTAGCCCTGTAGATAGTAAACTGTTTTGTTCTTTGAAAGTAGATACATTTTCATAGCCATATAAATGAGTAATAAAAAATAAATCAACAAACCAAACAAACGACCAACAAAAAGGAATAATGTAGTCTTCTGATTTCTGTAGATAATGTTTTTAGGACCAATCTTTGCCTAATATGACTAGTCCACTATTAACTGACATAGTCATTGTTCTAAATTTACAGATTATTACATTAACATTAGCTCCTACTAAAATTGTTTGGTTTAGTAACTTAACAATGCCACAAGAAAATTATTCAGTATACTCCCAGGAGTCAAATTAAGAGCTAATATGTGAATTACAATAAATTATCCTAGTCCTAATCAGAGCCATAACATTGCACTGCATGGCAATCTGGACATACAAGACACTGTTTTCTGTTTAGGACTCAGTGCTGATAGCATTTGGGTGAATTGTGAAGAGCAAACAGATCTTTCTGGAGTCAATTTCTCTTCTGTTAGACATGGGAGCACAGTGGAAAAAAACTGATGTGGTAATTAGGACCAAGTCAGAAAACATGTAGTTTCAATAACATCAGACGTGATTTATTTGGGTGCACTGCCTGCCTACTCCTGGGACTTGTCCAGCCTTGAGTGATTCCTATGGAACACAATTCTGAACTGATGCTACTGGTAAAAATCTTAGCTTCTGAAGTTGACACTGATATTTATAGAGGAGCAGACTGAGTAAGAAACTACAAGTGACATCACATTTAGAAATCCAAATCCAATGCCAGCAATACAGCATCAATGAGAGAGACAAGGACAGCTTACCTGATCTTCTGTGAGGACTATCAGTCTGGTCACTATGATATTCACAACGTTTCCTAGGCTGGAGTCACGATAAAGTTTGGCAACCTGACCTCCAGAAAAGAAGAAAAGACACAAAGTCAGACAATGACACCAAAGCAATAGTATATGTGCTGTAAAGGGAACCAAATAAGTATTGCAAGGTCTACAATGGTTCCTGTGCTCTGACTTGCAACAGAGCTCATAAATACATAAATAATGCCCCAGTAATCTATCCAATTATTGGAAGCTCACACATAGCCAAGGATTATGCAAAAAAGTGATGACATTATCCTATTTAGTGTGATGACAATAAAGTGTTATTGCTGTAATGGAACCTGGCATGTATGTGTAAAGCTGCAATCCTGTTTACACTAGGAATCAGAACTGATTATTCATATGAACTTTCTAAATTTTAGTTATAACTAACTACATCTACAATGAAGCAAAAATGCTCAGTTCAGTGTGTAGGGTAACACTACTGATAAAGTTCGTGCAAAAACAAGAAAATAATTTGTTTTTGCAAATGGACACTTGAGAAGCCTTGATCCTTGGTTAAGACTATTTGCATGGTTTTATCTTTTCCAAAACTCAAGAATAAAATATGCACCTAAAGAAATCTATGTGGCAACCAGACAAGGTATTTGAACATATCACTAGTTGCCTGAAAAGAACTAATAATGTTAACTAATACACTTTCAGTGCTCAACCCAGGAATTTTTTGGAGCCGTGTGGGAAGAAATTGTAGGCGGATGGCTTTCCCTGTACTGTGACCCAACTCTTCAGTAGCCACATAAAAACAGCCGGGTGGTTACTGAAAAGTGCTGGGAGGTGCACCCAGCTAAAAGGGGCTGGGGAGAACACTGCACTTTGATGAACATGACTTTACATAAAGATCATCTACTGGATAGGTCTGCTTTACACCAGGGCTACACCTGTCCCATGAGTCAGATAGCTCTTGCACTTAAAATCCTATATAATGTAAAATTCTAGACCTATGCAACCTTAATTAACAACACAATGGCTTTTAGAAGACCCACCTTGTCTAGGGAACAAAAAAATTACTAATAAAATGCTCAATTTATGTTACATATTTATCACCAATCAAGGGCCCAACATAAATGTAGTGTTAATCTTTAATCAAAGGCTAAACTTGTATTATATAAATCATATAAAAGGAGCCCTCATGTATCTGCTTTTTATTTGTGTTTGTATTTTTTGGGAACTGGTGCTCATCATTCCCAATTATGATGACCAATTTCCGCACATTTTTGTCAGTAGTAGAAAACCACTGTTGACCCTGCCAGAAGTACAGTTTCATCACAGATAATAATGCAACCCCCGCATCTAAAGAATGGTAACTTGTAATATAATAAATCTTTGTTTTCAAGCTTTGATACACCTATTGAATTATTTTTCATTCCTAAAATTGATATGTCTCTTAAACTATAAATAATTTATCTATCCATGTCTTAAAATACAATGTACAACACAGAATACATTAAAATATACAATGATCATTGTACGTGAACAGTATAAAATGTCATAGGGAAAAAAAACTCTTGCTAATTCGAGTAAATGGCTGTTTAAGAATCCACAAGGAACCAATTTCATGATCTAATTTCCCTTCATCATCTGACAGATCACACTTAGCTGGTGTAGACTGCTGCTTGCTGGCTCTGATTGCACAGTAAGTGTACACCTACATGAGCTAGCATGTGGAGGTAATTCTAGTCAGCCCTATAAATTACAGGATGACATCAGTGTCTCTCCAGCCGCTACAGCAGCACAATGAATAAAGCATTCACAATGATAAAAGAAAAGCAACAGGTAATTGACACTTGTAAATGGGAACAGAGGAGTCAGTGTGCTGTGCAGCGGATCTAGCAGACACTTGATGTTACAAGCCACAAAGTGCACACACAGATAATGTCAGCTACTTAACTGGAAAAGCTCCAAATCCTCTTTTGAATTACATCAAAAAGGATCAATTATTATAATTACTCTGCATTTACAGTGGTGTATATTTTCACTATATTTCAGCTCCTTATTCAGTTGACAATCTACTATATTCAGTCCGTTTACAATGGTTTCATGCCAAATGCCTTTATTATGATTGTACAGTCCACATAGGAGCCAGAGCCAGGCAGAATACCCAGCACTTCTGTTTTCAATTTCCAATGCCATCTGAGAGGGATGGGAGGGAACAAATTTAGGGGACCATTGACAGAAACATGCACCAGTATAGATTCTAGTTTTTTGTTGCAGGAGTCACAAATGTCTTGCAGTGGAATTTAGTGATCTGCTGTGCTTGATCACTAAACAATTGAATGCTAATGACCGCTACCTGTTTAACTATTATTGTTCCCTAAAGCAAAGCATACCAAAATTGGGATGTAATGGAGGGAAAAAGATCATCAACTCTGTGTAAGCTCCAAGACCGTCTGACGTGGAACTTACACAGTTTGACTACCATCTCCCAATAAAATTTGGAGCAGTACTACAGTACTCTGAACTTTTATGCAAATGCCAGCTTTCCAGAAGGCATGCTCCTAAATCCCATAAAACAGTGCTATAGGAGTGCATGCAATTCAGATACTAAATTTAAAAATCTAATTGGTAACAATGCAGAGGCCCCTTACATTGCTGTGTTACCTGGAGGTGCCAGTTCCAGACACCCAGTTTTACATTTAATATGAGCCATACTTTAATGAAATTATTCAATGTTTACCCAATGTTTTAACAAGTAACCCCTGTTATGGGTCACGTTATCTAAAGTATCATTTCCCAACTTTTTATTTCAGTTAATAAATAATGTATGCTTCTAATACAAAAATTACACATATTACATATAACCACCAGCATGGATTACCATGTTTCATATATTAATGATGCAATGTTTGTGCATTAAAAAGAGTATTCTTTATAAATAATTGAGCATGAATAAAACCTGTAAAAGGTTCACCTCCTGCCTCATTATCATGGATTTAGTTTCAAACATTAAAGTTGCTTTTTGGTTGCAGCCCTTATTCTCAGACATATGTCACTTGTATCATAAAAAGCTCGGTAACTCTCTACAGCCAACTGTTTCTGCACTGTACAGATTCAGATCGGCACAAGAATTGCATGACCGATTTTGAGTCTACTAATGTACCAGTGATAGATTAAGGGGTCAAACTTACAATATTCATTACGCTCAATATGTAGTGTTCAATATCCTTGCGTCCATGGTATCCCACCATCATTTTGTCAGCGACCACAAGCGTCTCCACGAACCGTTCGACACTAACCGATCTCCTCTGCCGGCGAGGACCATTTTCTGTGTCATTATCCGATGGCACCGTAGGGGTAGTAAATGTATGATTTAACCACCAGGGTTTATGGTTTCCAGTGACATCTGTGGCAAAATTAAATATAAAATATCATGGACTATAAATCAATTTGCTTGGCAAGCAGAATGAAAGTAGATGTAAAGCCTAATTGGATGCTATTTAATTTGCTAAAATAAATACGAATAAACAGCCTCTTTAAAGCCACTCCTGCATGTAATTTTCAGGTAGGTTTTCCTGATGGTGACAATAATGGATCACGTCTGTGCAATGTGCATTGATGTGGTAACACAAGAGATCAATAAGAGGGTGTTGTCCCCAATAGGAGAAGGAGCCTGAACAAGAACTGTCCTGCCAAGAACCCTTATGGCAGGAATTTCCATATATGTATTATATTTATATATAATTTTCTATTTTTTTATTATATTGAGCAGCAATGTGGCTCAGAGGTTAGCACTCTGGCCTTTGCAGCGCTGGGTCCCAGATTCGAATCTTGGCCAGGGCACTATTTGCTTGGAGTTTGCAGGTTCTTCCGGTGTGTGTGGGTTTCCTCCGGGTACTCCAGTTTCCTCCCACATTCCAAAAACATGCAGCCCCCAAGTAGACTGTATTAAAGACATATGACTATGGTAGGAACATTAGAATCTGAGCCCTTTTTGTGGAACAGCTAGTGACTTGACTATGGACTTTGTACAGTGCTGCATAATATGTTGGCGCTATATAAATATTGTGTAATAATAATAATGTGTTGAAAGCAGCACCTATATATTTTGGGGCATGATCACACTATTTTCAGTACCTCAATTCACTAATAAAATATTTAGCATTGATTACCAAGAAGCAGTTAATGTTTGTTGCATCAAAATATCTTATGCATAACTACCATAAAAATGCACATTACTTTTTAGCAACTCAGGACAGCGCAATCCATCAGCTTTGTGGAGCACTGCAGTGTACATTGTGCTCTATTGTACAGTGTGCAATGAATTGGACCACAACACATTGCACACAGCTTGTATCTTACATTAATGTATACATTTTGGAAAATGCTGTCACAATGCAACATTGTGGTTATTACCAAAGTGGTTTTGAAATTGTGTTGTGTTTTTGTGCACTTGAATAATATTTAGGTAATGTTGTGTTACATTTTTTTATTTTGCTTTTTCTACCATCTGTCAATAAAGTAAAATCATAAAAGGTTCAATTTCTAACTCTAAAAAGGAGCTTCTCTAAGCCTTAGCATACATAAAAAGTGATTCTACAATTATCCTTCACCATCTTAATTGCCCCATCCCCAGTGGTTCCAATCCATTTTTGGTAACTTTTTGCCACATTTTGGGGAAATTCTCTGCTTTGTTCTAAGTGATCTATAAAACTACTTTTTCCAGCAAGAGCTACCTTCCATAGGGATTTATAGTACACATGAAAACTGTACTACACTGCATATTCACCACATTTAAATAAAAACAAAGGTATAAATATAGCCTTAGAGTACAGAAGACCACAATTCTCTTACCTTTCACACCGCAGTGTCCTTTGGTACTTGTATGTCGCTGATGGATGGCAGACTTCCTGTAAATGACATGAGGGTGGCCCTTTTCCAAGCTAAAGTGATTGGAGTTTTCTGTTACGTTGTCTAAAGGTTCAATAAAATATTCTTCATCTTCAGTAGCGATTACGCCATGCTTGGATGGAAAAGAATAGGAAAGGGATTTAGGCAAGCTGGGGAGACTTGAGCTATTTGCATTAAACCTGATGACGTCTGGGAAATATAACTACAATGTGAATATTTCCACTTTTTTTTCTATATCTTTACAGAAGAAATGCATTAATCAACCTGCAGTGCGTGAAGCAAACAGTCTGCTCCAAAATGAACATTTTATCCACCTTGCCAGTGATTGAACAGATAATGTACAACTTCACATTTCAGTGCAGAGCTTAACAGCTGGACTCAACAGCCAGAACATGACGTAGGTCTCCAGCAACCTCCATGAAGCGTATCACCAACCCACTCTACAGTCAAAAGCATCCTTTATATTCTCTAAGGTCAAAAATATAATTTGGCTATGCACCTCTACTTTGTCCTAAAATATATAGTAAGAGCCATGGTACTAGCAACTGTGAACACCAGCAACAGGGTTCCCCATGCAAAAAAGTTAGAGAAATACTGGCCTTTTTCCATGTCGCCACTTAGTATCCCACCAGTTAGGAAGCCACACACAGAAAAAGTAGGGTATTTATTTTCCAGGTTTGCTGGCTCACCCAGCTTCACTGACGAAAGTGTATCCTCTCCAGCCTTGAAGGGCTTTATTAAATCCGGCCCAGTAAAGAAACAAACCCCATCCTTTTGAACCATCTGTAACACTCTCACTAAAGTGGGCATTTACATAACCAATATACTACCCCCATCCCATGGTAAGTTACAGTGCCATTTGTTTTGAATGCCACCCATGCACAATTACTGTAGTGGGCAATGCACCTGCACTACAGTCCACTAAAACACACATACCAGGATAAAGGCACATGTCCACTTTTCAATGTGTTACTGTGCGCTGCTCACTTTTGTAGCTGCTTTGTTGGCAGGTACCTTAACGTATGGTAATGAATAGAATGAATGCTCATTAAGCGGACAGTGCTTGCCTTAAACCTGAATAATTAGCAGCATTCATTAATGAAGTAAATAGTTGAAGGAACTAATGTAACTTCCAGCAACAAGGTCAACAAGGATCTTTTTCTAAATCTACAACACTGAAATTGTATGAGCCCACATGCCATTAAGCCATTCATTTTCAATGTAGTGCAAATTAAAATGAAAATTAAATTCATTGACATGTCCCTTTAACCTTAACCTGACCCTAAAACTCAAAATTACATACAAAATTGTTTTAAGCATCTACTGCTGTATATCTTGACATGTTTTAGCAAGCTTGAACATAAAACACAGGAATTTGTGGTTCACAAATGCACATTCTAGCTGGCCAACTGTGTCAAAATGATCTCTGTTTGGCCAGTCTCTACTGTGTAAAATGCCAACTTATAACTTGCTTTCAGAATACTTTAATGGAATATAAGGGCAATACGGGGTGAACTGACAGAGACCTGCACTAAATAAAACCAGAGGGTGGTCTAAGCGCAATGTGCAGACTTCTATCCCCCAAAATACAACCCTTCATTTGACCCTGTTGAACCTATACCCAAAACCTAACCCCTTAACTTCTACATCTCCCCCTAACCCGATCCCATTAAAGATCTAAGCTCGAGAAAACAAAGGGAAAACCTGAACCGAACCACTATCACACAAATACCTATCATGGTACATATCACAAAATATATTGTTTTCACTGTGCTGGAAGATTACCAAGTCTGATGCTATAGACTTCTGACACTGAAAAATGTTTTCACTTACATAATTGCTTACAAATCTAACTCAACAGAGCCCTCGATTATGAACCAAGTACTTGAATTATGATATTCTTTATTATATGAATCACATGAATTAGCTCATAAAGTGATATTTATTGTTTAAAAAGTTCAGCTAACAATATCGTGAGAAAAAGTCATATAGAGGAAAAACAAGGTATACTCCAAAGGACAAATCTTTAAAACTAAAAATGAAAGAGAATTGACAATAATGAATATTGTGCCAAAATCTGAAAGAAAATACACTGCATGTAACCAGCAGTATATGCATTTTACTTTTTTCACACTACTAAAAGCATTTTTGAGGAACCAAAAACAATGATGAACAACACCGATCACCAAAGTCGTTACACTAGACAGAAGTTAGGACATTGTAACAATTAATGGGAATACAGGAACTGAAGAGGGCATTTGGTCTCAAAATGAGAAAGGAAATAAACACTAAACAGAATGACAATCCATCACTAAGCAATTTTATTTACATTGCCCCCTTTGTTAGGTAGACTATAGTGTACCTATAACAAATTATAATTTTTGGTATACCTAGTGGTCAAAGGAACACCAAATTGCTTTCCTTTAAAGCTGCCGCTGGCTGAGTTGATATATGGCACAAATAAGCCAACTTAACTCCAACACCCTGAGAGTATTCAGACATTTAATATTCAGTGAGCTGTAGTTTCTAGTCCAATATGTGTCCTATAGGCAGCACTGTAGACAGAAAAAAATTTCTAGGCACCATTCAATTACTATAACCAGCAGCCTTGCATGGATCAAGATTACCATACACTATATTTAACATTCTTCTAAAATACAAACTAATGCCAGTGTTGAACAAAACAACTTTATAGTGAACCTGTTGCCAGGCATTATATATATATATATATATATATATATAATATCGACATTAAAGTATTTACATATTCTCAATAAGCAGTATATTACATTTACAACAAGCCTTCATTGGCCTTTGGATCCACAAGCACCGTGGAGCAATAAAACTCACACTCAAAAAGTTCACAACAAGAACAATGCAGTCTTTCAAGTCGGCTGTCTCAGCAATTTGGCGTTTCTTGCTGCACCCTCTGTGTGCTGCAGAACCTAAGAAGTGGATGCATGGCTTGCTCGAACACGGCTTTCATTTTTCTACAGGTAGGGAGCCCTTAGAATGCATAGTCACACAGTCAGACTGGCAGAATCAAACTGTATTTTAAACATTTACTGTATTGTTTGTGAAAAACTATTGGAAACTATTCACAATTTTTATATTGGGTTTACAAAAACATTAAAGAAATATTTTTATTAGAGAAAACTTTTATTTTGTGTATGTGTTTATAGATTTCAAGTTCAAAGCATGACAATTATGTAACTGAGCTCTTAGTATTTACAATTATCTCACATAATTGTGTACTTTTCTTGCTTGTAAACATTAAAGAAAAGCTAAAACAAAATTGCTAGGACATGAAAGAGTGAAATTAGATAATTTGACCAGAAGAATAACTTGAATAGCAAAATTTAAAAGAGAATATAACAACTGTTATTTTCTTAGTTGATCTCCACAGGAGTTACTCCACTCCACTCCGTCTTCGGCACATGTTCCAAAATTTCTACAAAGTAGCCTTGGTGCTTGTTCATCTGGGCCTGTTCTCGAAAAAACTAAACTAAAAAGGGCTCATCAATGAGGTGGCTAGAGCACAAAAGAGCACATTGGTACAGAGGTGGCAAGTGCTGAGGCACACGTCGGTGCATTGGCAGCAAGAACATAGGTAAATAATGCTACACTGGAAGTAGGAGAGGTGGTAAGAGCAGGAAAGAGAATGGGGAGAAAAATATGGAGGTCAACAAAATATGGCGACTTGGTACAGCACAGGTGGGGGATTGGCATAAAGGTGCAATGGTGGGGAGGTTTCATGCATGCTGGCACTGTGGTAGTAAAAAAGGAAGGTATTAGAGTACTTACAGCCACAGAGGTAAATAGTGCCTCCACAATGAGCACTTATCTCTCTACCCAAGGTGAAGTTGGGGGGTTAGTAGAATGATCTACCAGGCCGGAGATTTCTGTGGCTGTTGAGGTCCCTGCAGAAGCACGGGTTACCTTCCTATTTGGTTTTACAAAGATCCTACAAAATCCTGCTGCTGAGGCCAAATACGAATAAGATGATTTGCACTTTCAATTTGATTTCCAGTACAATAAAATGACTGGATCTGAAGTGAGTCTGAAGTAATTTCAGCAGCTGAGCAATCATAAGCAATTGATGTTTGTTTTGTAAATACTTATTTAAAAAAGTAGTCGTGCTGTACAAACAATCAAGTAATTGATCAATTACCAATCAGAAAATGTATCAGTCCATCAGATTTGGCAGTGTGTACAATAACTTAAGAACAAGAAGTATGAAAGAACTTGCAACAAAGCTTGCTAAAGAATTGCAAAATAAGTATATAATTGTCCTTCTGTTGATGCCTACCCAAAAAATTCAGATTACTGACTCGTTGGAGTTGCTGGTTGTGCTTCATAAATAACCCATGATTGTGATATCTACCCTTACTTACCAACATTAAAATAGATCCAGCAGGTGGAGAAGAGTCCAGCCCCGCCATTGAGGAAGCTTAGTCAGTTATTTGGAGTAAAAGCAGCCTGAATTAAAAGAATTCCTGGGGGCCATACAGTGGGTCCAACTGTGTAGAGATCAGCTACTTGCACTATTGGTAAGTTGTGTTTTTGCATCTCTTCCCCACCATGAGTTTGTTATAAAGCTTGACTGTAAACTAGTATTTCACTTTGTTGTGGTTACTGGGATGTTTAAATCACATGCTTACTAATTGTATCTTTCAGAGACTCTGGTGTTTAGATGTCAGCTCCCAAATTTCCAGTTTCTAACAATGCTGCAGCCATAAGGGTGTCAAACTCCATTATAGATATTCAGAATTGTAGAATAAAGCCAAATTAGAAGTCCAGATGTTAAACTAGAGCATGACACACAGAAAAGTGAAAGAATGAAGAAACAAAATTTACCAAGAAAAAAAAATTCTACCTAAGTCTTTATAAATGCATTATATATACCGTAGATAATAAAGTCCACAAAGTAATAGGATATAAAGCCTTATACAATACAGTGGGCCAATAGATGATTTAACCAACCTACGCACACCAAATACCATCAAACTAAAATATCAAATATGGGAAAAGTAAGCTTTGTTTTAGGGAGGTATCCAACATAACATGTTTTTCTACAGCATTTAAAATCTGTGGTCAAAAAACCTGTGTGTCCTTCTTGTGCAATTCTAAACGTACATATACATACTGATAACATCAGAAGTTACTAAACAGTAGGAGGAAATATACATATTCAGACATTCTCCAGGCTAAGACAGTTTTCTAAATATTAATAAAAGAATAAGATAATATTGATGAGTAAAGACTTATGTATGCAACATGCTGATGTATCAAGGACAATCCACAGCACTTACTAAATGCCACAAACTTTCTGATACATGATACCTATCATGAAAGGCATGCTCTGGCAGCAGAAAAAGGGCAGAGTGTTCCTATTCATCATTGTAAGTGATTTGTTTACAGAATGAAAGAATCGGTTGAAACAATAAAATACAGGAAGCACTTTGGAAAGGATCTGCAGTGCTCAAAACGCACATTGCTGGTGTTCTCTGTATTTTCAGCAGTTCTAGTATGGAATATTTTTACAGACTTTAAGAACCCTTAGTATCCCTGAAGCAAACATGACAGCTAAATTCTAAAGGCTAAACGACAACGGCATTAAAATGGGTCGACCACTGTATTCCCAACATATACTGATCACCCTATGATGCATACAGGAAAAGGTGTATAAACTTGACCTAAGCATTTGGGAACTTGGAGTAACCACCAACTTCAGGGGAGACTGACACTCCCGGAAGATATTGTATCCATTAAAGTATCCATTATCTATCTACAGGAAAATATTTATGTAGACTTCTAGACTGGTGACATAGTTCCTTTACTGTATATCCAAAGCCAATTTTTTTTAACTTTCTCATACATACAGTCCCAGTGAAAGTGGCTTCCCAGACAGCAAGAAAAACCTTAGGACAAATAACCAAAGGAAACAGTAGTTTCCCAGTGGTTGGGAGCATCAACTGTTAAGCTTAACCAATATGAATGAGCATTGAATAGGCACTTGGCGCTTGTTAGTAAACCACCCCCATTCATTCACTTCGAGTGGCCACAGGTGGATGGTAACAGTAATCACACCACTACCTCCCTACTTGTTTTGTACACAATCCCTTAGAGGTGCTTTACCCTCTCCCCACTGAAACCTGCCCTAGGATTAGTTGATCCTGCATGGCTCCAGGTAGCTGGCATGTTGCCAGCCACACGATCACTCACACCACAGCTTTGGTTCTTAACCCCCCTGGCCGTCTGAATAATGAGTATTTTTAAATGTAAAAGCGGTTCATTTAAAAATACTTTCTATTTTAAATTTCCTGCCGGGTTCTGCCTCCCAGCTGCACGGGTAGGCCCTCCAGCCTCAGGCTCGCGAGCAGATGCATGGCTGGCATCTGCGTCCCCTGGCCTTGCGACCCCAACGTTCACACATCAGGGACGCAGATGCCGGGCATTGCTGGAGCATGCCGGGGGCACCACTGGAGGAAGCTGTGGGAACGTGGGGACCAGGTAAGACTTAGAAACTCCCTGGAAATTTCATCCCAAGTGTGGCTCGGGGTTACCGCTTTTGGCACTGAAAAATACCCCCTGCGCCACACTCGGGAATACCGCCAGGGGGGTTAAAGAACCAGCATATGCAGATTTGACAGTGGGCAGCACTGAGCGATACTGTAGTACCCACTACCACCCCTATTTGATCTGAAGGGTGCTAGTAGAAGGTAGAAGCTTGCCCTGAGGCAGCGGTTCACTGACATAAATTGGTGGTAATATACTATTGCCTTATTGTCAGTCTGAATATGGCCTAAAACAGGTCACCATTACCTCTACGGTTATTTGCTTTATTCTTAATACCAAAGGTAATCCCAGAGAAGCTATTTTCTATGAAAATATGAGTTGCAGATTTTGGCAGCCTGCTACAAGCCCAATGTAAACACACAGCAGGTGTTTCCAAGCTAGGTATAAAAACTATCTGCAAATCACTTTAGATTGTTTGTTGAGATACTTGCAAATGAAAAGCAGCTGGAGGGTAAGGGATATTTTAAAGCTATTTTAAAGCTTGTTGAGAATATGTAATATCCATGGCATCAGTTTTTGAAAGCCATTAAAATATAGCCATTAAGCCATTGAAAATAATGCATCAGCGTACATATCTTTTGTCATGGGGGGAGTGCCCTGAATAATTAAAGCTAAAGAAATGAAAATGAGAACAAAAAATTTTTTAAAAAACTTGTGACAAATAAATTACATTCTGATTGCTTCTATAGTTTAAAAGGCGTTGTGTGAGTGGTTGAGATGGCCAACAGCTTTATATTTGCCCTTGTATTTTCTCTCATTGTAAAGATAAATGGCAAACAAATATGAAAGGCACAAAATTTTTCTTCTCTGTATTCAAGACGTCAATATTATCCTAATATATATATATATATATATATATATATATATATATATATATATATATGTTTTTTTTTGGAAGCTGCATAAGTACTGGATCACAATAACACAAAACATTATAAAACATTAAAATTTTAACATTGAATTTTAAAACACATAAAACAAAACTCACCAAGCCATTGCAGTTGCTCAGAGCTACTTTTGTTGTGGTATTTTGGTCCTGTAAATATCCCGTGTAGTGACAGTTTTCAATGAAATCGTGCTTAAACTCAGGCCCATTCTTCCCCCAGTATTCTACTGTAAAGTGTTTGGAAACCAGATCCGTATTTAAAGTCAGGTTTAAGTGAAAGTGCTTGCCATAGGCAGAAATTTTAAAAAATAAGTTAGAAACTTCCTGCTCTTGATCTTTAGCGTCCGTACTCCTCTTCCTTCGCGAGTGTTTGTCATTCTTCACAGTAAAACTGACAAAATCCCCATTGTGGTCAACCCTTATAGGAACCGTCAGCTGGTAGTGTTCAAGGTAGGACAGGAACTCCCCTTTGTAAATGTAAGTCAGGCCAATCCATGAAAGGACCATGCAAAAGAAAGGAAAGTAATATGGAGTAGTACATACAAGACCATCCAAACAGTCTACTGTTTTATAAAAACAATAAAAGCATTATGTGTTTCTGTAAAATAATTAATAATAATATTGTTACACGTTTATGCACCGGGGACGCAGATGCCGGTCAGCATCTGTGTAGCCTGGCGTTGCCAGGGGAAGCAGATGCCGGGCATCGCTGGAGGACGCCACAGGCACCGCTGAAAGATGCCGCTTTACAATGGGAACCAGGTAGGACTTTAAAACTCCCTGGCAATTCCACCCCGAGTGTGGCTCCAGGTTACTGCTTTGGTATGGAAAATTTCTCCTGAGCCACACTCAGAATACCACCAGGGAGGTTAAACTGGTAGCTTTTGGTCACCCAAAGCCAGGCCTAGATTGGCAAACTGGCCAGCTTGAGAAAGGCTTTCATACTGGAGTATTTGTAGGCCGATAAAAGCACCTGCAGCCCATTTAGTTTTAAGCAAGATTTTTTTAGTACAATCTATTTTGGGTCAGATGTCTTTTTACCCCTGGTTTGCACAATGTTCTTTGGGGCTTAGAAAAGTAGGTCATTCACAGAATAAAATGTCCAGTGCAGTGTCTCTTACCAGTGTTCTGTGAAATCCTAGGGTTCCTCCAGGGGGTTCCTAGAGAAGTGAGTAATTTCAGCCTCTCAAGTCAGTTTAACTAACCACAATGATGTTTGTGGCCATCTGTAAGGGTGAAATTCCTCTCAATGACTAGCAATGTAAGAGGAATTCTTCCCACTGATTAGCACATTAATGTACTGTAAGCTGTGGATATAGTAATTATAGAAGGGGTTTCTTGAAGACCTGAAAGTTATTTCAGGGGTTCCCCTTATGGTAAAAAGGTCGTGAAACACTGATCTAGTGGGACAAAAACAACACTCTCTACTCACAATTAGGCTTTGCCCAAAGTAGAAGCTTACCGTCCACTAGCACCATTTTGCTGACATGTGAAATGCAGGTGGTGGACTTCTATAAAGAAAGGATTTCCTCCATAAGTCCTAATTATGTACTAGGCTTTGATTTTGACATGTTGGGCAGTATGAATAAATAAACACAAACATTTAATTTTATCTGAAAACACAGGTGATAACTTGGTAGACCATTTAGAGACATGAGAAAAACCCATGAGGAATATGAAAGTTAAAAAGCCTACCTTGAGAACTATAGGTGAGTCGGTGGTCCCTGTGAGATTCCGATGAAACCATGACAAGGCCCAATATCCAGGTCAACGTCTTCCACAAAAGTTCCATAATTTGGAAAAGAAGAAAACAAATATTTATTTCTTCTTTTTTTTAATCGTTTTCTGTTTGAGGCTACCTCTCTCCTACGATATTAGTTCTATCCCAGTACGGAAACATAACAAGTCCATGTACTCTTCCTTCTTTTCGTGCCACCACCTTAATTAGTGGCTTTTCAAAGGAAGATTTGCTTCTTAATATAAGACCGTCTCCTAAATTTTCTTTCTTCTTTGTCCATTTTTCGCAGTCCAGTTAAAAATGCTTGCAAATAGTAGAGACTTACAGAAGAGCAAAGAAAAATAATTCTTCACACAGCTTCTCAAGTATCATATAGGAAAATTAATGGAAGTGGGCCATTTCTGTACCTGTTAAAATAAAAAATAAAAATGTGTAAGTCAAACCAACTTTTACCTATGGTAAACCATAAGGCAAACCTTATAGCCATATGACAGAATGATTAGGACTTGGTGGGTATAACTAATGTTACAAAATATGGAGTAATTCAATTAAGCCAGTGTTGTTCATCATAGCCTAAATAAACATTTAAAAGACTAAACATAATTGGCTAACCTAAATAATGTGTCAAAGCCAGACAGCTCATTTTTCATTAACGACATAAGGAAAAACTATATAGTTTAATCTTCCCTCCCTTTTTTTGGAAAGGAAAGGTATCTGATTTCACAAAGTGATAAAATCTTTAATTGAGCAATCTAAAAAAAAAGAAAGAGCCGTATGAAATTTAAACTTTCATAATATTGCTAATGTAGATTTATACCCTTCGTATTGGCATTCTGGTGGGACAGCGAAGGAGAATCCTCTTATACTGCACATAGACTATTTAGTCCTGTGTTAGAATATAACTAGCACACTCACTAGCTCATTGCAATTGTCTTCTCTATACCAAGGAGCTAGGTAGGGCTAAAGAGAACAGGAGAATATTATACTCCTGAACACATGAAACAACTCACCTAATGCATGAATATGCTTGAAAAGACTCTGTACATGATGAGCCTGATTTATTAAAGACCTCCATAACTGAAGAAGATAGCTTATCATGGGAGAAACTGGGTGATTCAGCAGACCTGACATGGATTTCTTTAAATTATTTGCTTTTTATTTGGTAAACCATACCAGGTTCTTAAGATCATCCATGTTCTTCCATAACAGCTTATATTCTCCATTCTTGGAGAGTTTTAATAAATCAAGCCAAACGAGTTTATAGATCCTTTCTCTCCTAACCTTTCAGTCCCAAATTTTTAACTTATTTGTGTACAAACTTTTCATTATCTAGATATATGAGGCTAAGAGAACAAGGAATCCTTACAAGGCAACCAGCAGAAAACATAAGACATCCAAAGCACTTCATTGTGATACAACATCCAAAAATCAACGCCCAAGTCATTTTGATAAGTATCTAATAAGGAGAAGAAAAGGTAAAGAAAGGTAGTGAAATCAGACCTAAGAATTATTACGCAGACTTGCAGAACCTAATGGTTTTCATGTTTCCATTTTCCCTGAATTGATTTGTTTTCTTGCCTAGGGAATATACTTTAAATGGTCAATGGTGTGCATTTATAATAGGAATCCTGTATGAACTGATGGATCACAACACACATACTTTAGAGGAACTGCAGCCATTAAAGAGCAATGAATTAATCAAGTATGTCAAAAAGAAAGAGGTGTACTGCATAGGTTCATTCCAGTCTGAGACTCCTTTGATCTCAGAATTGCAACTCTAAGATAATATTAATTTGAAGTGTTTAAAGCTATCACCTAAATTACACAGACTTTGGAAGACCACAAACTGAGATACCTAAATAATGAAGTCATCCGGATGATGCACTAGAGGGAATGTTCACCAAATGGGGTCATGAATTCATTTTGTAGTGATTAATTAATTTATAAGATGTGGTTTTGTGAAATGTCATTTAAAAATGTGTGTATCTGTTTTAGATTGTATATTGTAACAATTGGCACTTCCGATCCTGAATATCATACCACTCCTTTATTCTTCAGGAACAAGTAATGATCAAAATACAAATCCTCCCATGTTACCTTCTAACTTCTTGGTCTCTTCCACTAGGAAATCTTGATGTGTACAATCTCTATCCCTTTGATAAACTCTACAACTGCTACACAACACAAATCCAATGCACTGTGTGTTGGCATATTATATCTCATATATATTTAAACCCTAACTGTAAAGTATTTGTATGGCAAAGGAAACAACTTTAATATTGTAAAATTTGAGGGTCAGTAGCTCTACAGTGCCTACAACTACAGAGGTCAGTGATGACTTGTCTATAAAATTACTTTATGCTTGCTAAGTATTTGTTATTAATAGAATATCCACAGGCAGGCCAAAGGATGGCTGTATAGTACACTTAACTTCAGTTATATTCCTGTGTTAAGTGTTTACATTGATATTCCTATGTTAACTATTTATATGATTAAGCTTTAAAACTTAAAACCTATTTAAAACTGTACATCCATCTTAGATTGTAATGTTTGCAGGGTGGTAACGCTACTGTGCAATTCCACTGCAGCAAAGTGTTGTCATTAAGGTAATGAAGAAGAAAATAATGGATCTCCTGGAAGTAACATCAGGTCATAAAACAAAAGAAATTATACTTGTTTGAAAAATGATTTCATGAGTTTTGCAGGTAAACACTCACACACAAGAAGAAAAAGGACTTTATCTTTATTTCCTGGGGTTGTTCTTGAAATATGCACAGAAAAGCTGTGACCATCCTGTAGTATTGTGTGGTCTGACAGAGTCATAATGTAGCTGGAAAACATTCCTTTTGGTGTTCACTTGGAAAAGTTTAAAAAAATAAATAAATAATAAAAGCCTATACTACTGGTATAATATTCCAGCTGTGTCATGAAACTGGAAGCGGAATGTCTGGAAAAGCTCAATTTATCATCATAAATTGCTGGGGGTCTCTCAGGCACACATAAGGGAATCGTTCCTCGCCCATGTTGAAATGCAAGCAGCACTGATGTCACTTCTAACCTGCCTCAACAAGAGAATACTAAAGTCTCCATTTACCTCTGTAACCATGTGCAGGATTCCAGCAAAAGACAGATCTTAATCAAGTAAAGTCTACTTTCCTGTGGAGATCTCGGATGCCATGTCAATCACGTGAAAGCTTAGGATTACCTTTTACAAGTGTACTTTGTTTAAACAGTAGGAACCTTTATGCTTAAAGGAAAACTTTACTTTTATTAAGGAAACAAAATGATACTCATACCAACAGTAGTTCAGTATTAATAAAAATAATATTGCTTTTACATTCTGCAACTGTTCACAAACTCCTAGATTGTAAGCTCTTCGTGGCAGGGTCCTCTCCTGCTCCTGTGTCACTGTCTGTATTAGTCTGTCATTTGCAACCCCTATTTATGTACAGCGCTGCGTAATATGTTGGCACTAAATAAATCCTGTTAAATAATAATAGCAACTTCACAGGCATATCTACCCCAAACCAATAGGATGGCTTATACTTAACATAACAGAAAGTGATGCTATACAAAGGCCCCCTTGTCTCTAATCCTACCTGTAGCCCTTAAGTTAACTATATACATGGAAGTTGATCGAGCAATTTAACTTTCAGTTCCATATTTTGCTGGAACCACAAAGCAAAGAAAGATTTAAAAAGCTGCTTACGATCAACCTCAAGGAGATAGATTTTCAAATTACCCTAATTAAGTGAAAAATAAACCACTTTCTACAACAATTTGGTTTCCGTAAATTGGATCACAATATTTTTTTAACCTTTTTTCCAATACAGAACCCAAAAAATTCCCCCTAAATTTAAACCCCTAATAAATGTACAGAGATGTGTAATTTGTTGGTGCTATATAAATACTGTTTATTAATAATAATAATAATTGAAAATGAAAATGTGGCAAACAAGAGAAAAGTCCCAGGATTATCCCTGCTCATTCAATTTGAACTTTTCCCAGACGTCTGCACACAATGTAAAATTTCAGGCATCCTAACATCCTAAGGCAAGCAGCCACTATCAGATGAGATACTTGCCAAGGGTGCTGCACATCTGGAGTGACGCTGGGGGCACTGCAATTATTCTTTTTACAGTATTTTTGTCTTCTTGTGGAAGCTAAGTTTCCTAAATTCTTTCGCTTTTTAAATGTGGAGTTTCATACACCATATGCAGTATAGTAAAATAAAGATGTAAAGTTCCAACAACCTTGGCTCCAGTAAGGCTTGCCTATGGAGGCATTTGTATTGTGCATCCAATATAATTTTTTTAAATATATTAGAAATTTATATTATTTACGAGCAGTCTACGCTTGCTTTTGCTGTGTGTCATGTTACTTTATATGGCTGTACAGAATTCACTACAAATCCACCCTAAACACAACCCAATCTGATCTTAGCCCAATTTTAAGCTGAGCTCAATCGCATCTCGGACACAAGCCAATTCTTTATATGGATAAGCACTCTGCAAAAGGGCTCATAGAAAAACTATTTTAAAAAGCTAGGAAAGCAATATACTGCCCAGGTTGATATGTAAAAAAAATTAAAAGGTACTGTACAGAATATGCTAGGGAATGTCATTAAATTGTTTGCGATGTCAGTATGATACTCAAGGACAGTTTCAGCCATATCATACACTGGAAATGCATATTTGGCTGTTTCTTTTACAATTAGCATGGCTTACATTTAGCAGTGACACCATAATCCAATTCATTTACGTTTAAGGGGGAATAGGGGGGCTGGCTTTTTTAAAAGTCGTTATATTGAAACCCCAATGGGAATGCAACCCCATGCCTAAAGTGTTCACACATGCACTAGAATGAAAAATAGCTCTGAAGGGTTGGGGCCAGCACAGACATAGCGACACCTTACAGAAATAATAACAGTTGGACTTCAGAAGTGATATAAACGAATGCTGTTGCAATAAATAGTACTACTAGTTTTCTAAACAAATGTTCATGGTGTACTCCAAGTTCAGCTGGTGGCCTTAGAGTTGGATGTGGCCATCCCAGTCTTCTACAGTTAGCATTTTTTCTTTTATTACATTTTTGCAAACATGTTAGTAAAAATCAGAAATCAAGAAACACGTGTCTTTTTCTGCACATTGAATTGCACAAAGTGGTGCTTCTCTGCGCAGGCACATTCATAGGAGTGACTCATAGGATGTGCATGGACATGAGAGCATTCTTGCTGCTGACAGTGTAGCCAAACAGGCTATTTAAAACTGAACACCGCCAGGCCTCAATGCTGAAAGGTCTTTGGCAGTCTACCCATGATCTGTGGTCATGTGGCTTGTCCTTTGACCTGTTTTCTTGTTTGCTTACACATCAACACCTTGTCATATGCAAGTTGCTGACTTGGCCTGTGTGAATGTGTCTCTGATGCAGAGTTTGTTCTGCTTCAACCTCCCATTGCTGACCCTGTTTTCTGACTTCTTCAGTGATCCACACTATTCTAATACTCTAATCTGCTTGTTGATAAATTTCAGGGTCATGACAGGGCTACTCACCTGTATCAAGACTCATACCACTGGCCCCATACATTGCCTTTCCTTCAACATCTAAGGCTTATGCCCAGAAAAAGCATGCTGCAAAGCAAAGCCGGAATGCCCTTTCTCTATACTTCTGGCAGCTCAGTAGCTGTGAATGTGCTGGGTTCTAGACACCACCATGAGAGCCAGGCAACTTTTCAAAAGTGACTGCATATTTCTCTTACAGCAGGTTTAAGAAAAGATTTTTTTTTGTATATTTTTTTACTGCTGATCAGTTCATCTCTCACTCTAGGACTATTGACTGGCCCCTTAAGCCGCTTCTTTCTCCACCAGTCTGCTGTATAGGGAATGCAACAGGCTTATATAGGTCAGATGATTGAGATAGATTAGATTACTGATTACAAAACTCGAATAATTTATTGTAGCCCAATTTATTTCAGGAAAGAATAGTATTTAATACACTGCCGTTACAAGTTTGAGCAATGCCAAACTAATGCACCTTTGTGATCAATATTGTATCAACCAATTTAATACAATATATTTAATTATCTATATAAGTTACAAAGCTTCATTCATTTGGTGTTGCCCTTTGTATCGGTTTCTAAATGCAGTGCATCAAATACTAACATTTCTAAAATGATAAACATGTGATCATTTGGCAAAGACATGCCATTTGACTGAACATTCTATTGTAAGGAGTTGTCCTTCTTTCCTATCTGAGAAAATTGGGTGTTATCATGGGAACAGAATGAAGTCACTGCAAGCTGCAGATGAAAGTTGAACATGCTGGCACATAAACAAGCTACTGTCATTGACTGCATTTATAAAATTGTCGAACTCCTTTAATAGGTTACAAAGTTACCCAGCCAATGGGATAAAGAAAGGCCAGGTCAGCTGTGAAAGGCCTGAGTGTCCCTTTCAATATCTGGCCGTACAAAGGCTCTAGTCTAGCAGAATGAGTGTGAAATGATTACTATGGCTTTTTGGGATCTTGCCTAGTGTACAGACTGAACAATGCAGTTATGCTATTCACTGCTTTGACTGTGATACAATAGACCCATGCTGGTGTGTGAGTCAAGCTGCTAAACCCCTTAACTATACCCACACAAGCTATATTGTATACAGTATTGTATTCAGGATGGAGGATGACACAGTGAAAGTTTACGGTAACAAAAAAATAGGCATACATTGCAAGGGAATCAGTTTGATGGATTTAATAAAGGAATTTAAAGAACATTTCCTAACTTTCCCTGTGTTATCACATAAAAATCGCAAATGCAATGTCTTACTCATGCTACACTGTTGCAGTGAGCAGTGTGTGGCTGAAGCAAAGAGGTAGTTGGGATGCATATCCAGCGCTGGGTCAATGAAGGGTAGAAGGTAGGTCATTCAGTAGGGTTCCTGTAAAATAACATACTTATATGCAGAAAAATGTCTCCCCTTAACATACCATCCCTTCCTAGTATGTGTTGCTGCCCCCACCTCTTAGATTGTAAGCTCTTCTGGGCAAGGTCCTCTCCTCCTCCTGTGTCACTGTCTGTATCTGTAAGTCACTTACAACCCTTATTTATGTACAGCGCTGCGTAATATGTTGGCACTATATAAATCCTGGTAAATTATAGCAACTTCACAGGCAAATCTTCGCCAATCCAATACGATGGCTTATACCTAATATAACAGAAAGTGATGCTATACAAAGGTCCCTTTGTCTCTAATCCTACCTGAAGCCCTTAACTATGTACATGGAAGTTGATCAAGAAATGTAACTTTCAGTTCCATATTTTTTTGGAACTACAAACCAATCGAAGATATAAAATGGTGCTTACGATCAACCTCAAGGATATAGATTTTAAAATTACCCTGATTCAGTGAAAAAAAAACACTTTCTACAACAATTTGGTTTCTGTTCAATTGGATCAATTTTTTTTCCTTTCTTCCAATACAGGGAATTGATCCCAAAATGTCTGCAGTATAGACAGTTGCTAATTAAAATCTAAAAAAAAAAATCAACTAAATTAAAGTCTTGTAAATCACAAGGTGCATTCTATTAATACAGGCCCAGCTTTGACTGTACAATTGAGTAAACTTTGGGGATCAATCAAACTATCCGATAGCTGTTTATTTGTGATTCTTGGTGGGCTGAAAGTGACTGAAAATTGTTGATTACATAGTCGACTTAACACGAACTATCTTTAAGTAAAACTAATCCCCTTGTTTGCATGCTCACCACGTTTACACCTGCAGGGAAGGCTAACCTTTCTGGTCTAAACAATGTCAATGATTAATTTTCGGAAATGATTAAGGTCCTTTTTTAACCCAAAACTAACATCCCGGTAATGAAATTAGAGTGTCACTTAATTTTTGGGTGCCAATTTCTGCAATAAATATTGTAGTTAGAGAAGAGTTTCTCAACTTTTTTTTAACATGGGGGAACCCTTAAAATTGTTTATGGAACCCCTGCCATAAGTACTATATCCCAGATTCACAGTACATTAGTATGTTGATCAGCAGGAAGAATGCTTATTACATTGCTGGCCAGTGGGAAGAATGTAACCTATACAGATAACCATTGGTGACAGTTAATTCATCTACAAACTGAGTACAAATTGTTCATTGCTCAAGAAACCCCTAGAAAAATGGCTGGTTAAGAAACAGAGTTAGAATGATATTTTACAATATAAATGAAGTCCAGTAAGAAAACCCTATTCACCTCCAGAGGGGCCTGTGTACAGCCACAAAAGCATGCATTTATTCCAGCTTTGGAATGCATCGGGATCCAGCAGCAGTCATGCCTTAGCATTTCCTCACACAATCACAACTGGAGTATAGGCCATACTGAGCCTCAGCACAGAGCATGTGACCACTGCCTAGGCATACTGGTCTTAGCTCATTGTATGACTATAATGGAGTGGGTTGGTTTAGTAGTTGGGATATTATGGGTTCTTATGTGACTATAATTCTTCTTTATAGTTTACTGCTCTGCTTGGAACTGACTATGCCCAAAATACTATAAACTCTATAAATAGAAATATATTGACAAACTTGTTTATTCAACATGCAATGTGAAATACATTTATTGAAATATTTGTTTTGATGCTGGCTTTAGACTTGGCTAAAGTCCTACCTAATGTTCTCAGCACCAGTTTAAAGCTAGTCTTTTTATCAGTGTGGAAGGAAAGTCTATGAAGAAAAAGCAGTGTCAGATTGCATTTTCTCTGATGTGCCTAACTAAAGTAATTAGTGGTCTACCAAGAGAGATGAGAAGCATGAAATTTAATTTGTCAGGGGTGCTAGCAGAAATTTCTTTTGTTTGTAAAGTGAACGGCTAATTTAAGATTCAGGGACATCTGTGCACCAAGCTACTTAAACTTGAATAACATGGCAAAAAACTACTAGGCATGTTCTAGGTTCATACTTTTACAATCTCCTAACAAACTGGGTACGAAATACAAAACAGAAGAATCTGATTCAAATGTTCTCTAATATTTATTTATCCTAAAATTGGATATTTTGATTAGGTAACAAGGAGGAAAAAGTTGTTTTCCATTAAAAAGGAGAGACATTGGTGCACTTGGTGCTTAGGTTTATTTATTATAATTTAATTTTGGGAAAACCTGTTTGAATGCTGTACAGGTTTGAAAATAAGCATCACACAGAAGATTACAAAGCCTAGCTTGGTACGTAGTTTGCTACTTTTATGTGAACCAGGTACGGTTATGGATATTCAGGAATTTACATATTCCTAACATGTAGTAAAACCATCACTAATCACTGTAACTTTAGGCACTGTGGAGCAATTCCTCGTGTTCACAGAAGTAGTGCTGAAGTTGGGTAAATTGGTCTTTTAGCAGCTCGGCTATCCTGATTCTTTCTCTAAACGCACCACCCAGCATTTTTTAGTGACCATCGAGCTATTTTTGGATGCTTAATGAAGAGTTGGGTCATAATACAGGGGCTGCCACTTGCCTACAATATCTTCCCACCCAGGGTTGAACACTGAACATCCATAGCCTAGACACAAGTCATCTTTAAAGCTACAATCCAGATGTATATAGAAATATGTTGCTTAGTTTTTGTGCATCTGGATACCCCACTTTTCAAATGTTTAATATATCCTTTTTCAACTTTTTACCCCAAGGAACCCTTGAAATAAAATTCAGGTCTCAGAGAAACCTTTACTAAACCCAACTTTTGAGAGATGAATGGGAAAAAAATAAACCCTTCTAAGCTGGTGACAATTTGAAAGAAAGCTCCCTTACAGTGGTGGCTACAGAAGCTATGAAACTTTTATAGACGCCAAAAAACATCACCATGGCCATGCAGCTGCCTCTAACAAGTGGTGTTGGCCCCAGAGCTATGCCGGCATTATCAAAAGGGAGGTCATTGCCACAGTTTTAGGAACCTCTTACATACTTTGGCAGAACCCCGGCTGCTCTAAAGTTTGAGGATACATTTATTCCATAACTGACTGTCAAAATTGTAACAAATTAATACAATATATAGGTTTGAGTGCATGAATTATTATTATCCAATATGGATGGAATTTGTGTAATGAGGCCAGAAATGAGGATCAAATTAGATCTTTTCAAGAAAAATTTTTTTTTTTTTGTTAACAGAATGGCTACTGTGAAAGTTCCAATTTTTCAAATCAAATACCAGCCCCCCACCATATTTTTCATTAGTATTTTTTAGTATGTGTTATATAGTAAATGGGCCCATCTATTACACCACGATAAACCCCATTATGCAAATATATGTTAACATCCCTTGTACAAATTGTTGTGAGATGGCCATGGTGGCTATGATCAGTAAAGAGAAACGTGTTACTGCTGCTTGCAGAAGATTTTTAAGCAATCTGTTCCCAAGCTATTTAAATAGAAAAATAGAACAAAGTAATGTAGGGTAAACTCCTGGCAGAACATAGTAAAAGGGCTGAGTTGAGCAAACATTGTGCAGTAACCTATGAGACTTGATCTGCATTGAGTATCTTTGCCATTCTAGTTGATTTGAATTGTTTAATCTAATAAGCCGAAAGGTCACTGAGCGACAATAGAACACACAGGACCTAAGCGAAATAGGTTGTATACAGCAGTGTCAGGAGACCAGGGCACGTCAGGGCTTTTTGGGAATAGAAGACACAGATTGCCATATAATTAGTAAATTACTGTTGAGTCCATGGTAAATTAACACCATTTATGCTCATTGTTGGTCATGCTATTTTCAGCTTTACATTGAAACCTGAGTAGAGTTAATGGATAGTCAAAGACCAACTAATACCTACAGTCTTCCCCACTATAGGTAACAATGCCTCCAATACAAAACCATTGAATTTTCCCCTTTTAGGATCTTTGAACATAGCCCACTTTTCTGTGGTAGTAATCCCCTAGGAATATCCTCATTGCTACATGAAGCTAAGTGAAGCTTCATAATGAATATATAAATATATGTATGAGGCAAATAGGTTTTTTTTAATCTTCATACTGCCTTAATACTTTTATACAACATTTATACATGGTGTAGGGATAGATAAAGCCTCTCTCCTATTTTATTGCTGTCTGTCTTTAAAGTGGACCTAAACTCACAGTTTTTACTTTACATAAAAGGGTAGAAAACCCTTTTACCTAATATTTAAAGTAAAAATATTATATTTTTTTTTTAACTGCAACACCATTTTTTTTACACCAAGGGGAAAACCACAGGCATGTGCAGTGAGATCGGCACTCCTTTTTCCCCTTTACAGAAGGATTTGTCGCCCAATCTCACACCTGCTCAGTGCGAGATCAGGTGACCTACCCAGAAGAAGGAGGCTGAAGATGGCGGTGTCCGGTGCTTCCTCTGTGCCAGGACGAAGGAGAATTCCAGGACGGCACAAGACCCCAGGAAAGCTCCAGCACAATCAAGGGATCTGCGGAATTAAAGGTGTGATTTTTTTATTTTTCAGTTTAGTTCTGCTTTCGATCTACCACCTGTGGTCAACAAAAAAAATCTGCCTTCTGTATACAGGCAACAAGCCCACTCTGATGCCCTACCAAAAGGGGTCACTATTGGCACAGCCACAAGGAGCTTTTCTTGAGTTTCTGCAACTCCCATCCTAAATTGTCAGCAATGACAAATCACAGCCTGAAAGGCAAGCAATAAGTTCAGGTCTCACGCTCAAAGTGTGAATGGGTTAACTAGCATCAATGATTTACTGCCAAGACATTCTCGCCAGGTATTTATCTCTGTTGACAACCGAGTGGAATACACCAAGGGTGAACGAGGGTCATGTTTGAATCTCCCAAAAAAGGACTACCTTTGAAAAAAGAATGCAAGAAAGACACCACCTGTTCTCATAAAGGTTGCTGTCCACATCTGTATGCATTTAGTATTCTGCCTCCAAGGTAAATATGGCTTAATATGCCCCAGTGTACAGATATTGTGAGCCAGTCTTTGCTGATTCCAGTACTTTTTTTTTTTTTTTAGAAGTCTGAGTATCCCTCCAGTGTTCTCTTCATACTCTAGACATACGTCTGCTGCAAATGCTTCTGTTTTACTTAAAAAGAAAAAAAAGAAAGAAAATCTGAACTGAACACACATTTTTTCTCTTCTCTCTTGCATAGTAAATATTGGAAACAGATTCTTGACCAAGCTCCCCCTTCTTTAACTACTGCCAAAAGGAAGTCTGGGGAAGCACTCAACTAGAATGGATATTTAGGAGAAGAACACTATTATGGAAAAGAGCAGGAGCAAACAAGACCAGGCAAAAAATGCACATATCTTGCTGGACAAATAGAGTTTTTTTAAAGCAACTTTCTAACTATGTTAAAAAAAACTTCAGAAGACCAAACTATATAGCAAATATTATTTGCAACTACTAACACAGATAACAGGCATAAACTTAATGCCAATAGAACAGTGCCAACTAGTGGTCAGCTCTTTATAAAAGGATGGAAAGCAGTGGATTTCTCTAACTTTTGTACCAAGGGATTATATATGTCACAGATATCATGCCAATGTTACCTTCTCTATATATCATCAATGAACCCTGGGGCATTTTTTTAAAGCAATGCATGTGACTTTACCCAAACATTTGCTTGGAAGATTTACCTAGAGGGAATGTTTGGTACATGAAGTGGCATTGAATGTTAATGTAACATATAAGATCACATGTTTAAAGTGACTCTATAAAAAGAAAACACTTCAAAATAAGTGCTCGCTAGCAAGAATGACATAGCATATTAATCCTGGAACACTGATCACTGCAGTAATAAAGAAAAACTATTGATTGAAGATTGTGCAGAATCCAACACTTCCAGGAATGTTGGTGTGTTGGTTCCCTGCCGTGGCTTTTCCCACTTTACATCACTACTATGTCCTGTAATGACACAGAAGCCAGCATGACCGAGTTGGTGCAAAACTAAAAAATCTTGTACCCGATACCTTCCACAGTGGAAAGTGGGACTTTTCAGTAAAACATATTAATGCAAAAATAAATCATATTTAAAACAAAAATGCCCTGTATAAGAAAAGGACTTGGAGACATGGAGAGGTGAATCGTAGGCTAACTTCGCACCTGTGGCCTGTAGTCTGATATTATATCAGCACGTGTCAAGTGAATTGAAGTGGTTGGGAAGGCGGTTGCTGTTACAGTGCAGTTGCTGTGGATCGCGGGCTGCAGTTGCTTGAATGAAAATCACTTTAACCATAACTCACAGTGGTTGGAAAGCAGTCGAAAATGGTTTTGGTTGCTGCTGGAGGACTGATAGAGATCTATCAACTTCTTGAAAACATTGAACCACAGCAACCCTCATCTCCAAGTCTGAAAGAGGCCTTAGTCCTTTTTCTTTAGAGGTCATTTTATATTTTTGTTTATGTGGCAACAGAGTTGCTTTAGGTCAAAGGCCACATCCTTTTACGTCTCTAAATTATGTGTACCATGAAGAATTAAAGAGCACCTAAACTGATGTAATGTCACAAAAAACACTCAGAGACTACAGATATACAGCCCAAGGTAATCAGAGGCTGTACACATGGTATAGGAGATGTTGTAGACTAGGAACATGCTTCAGGAGACAGTCATAGGCTCAAGACACATTTTATGAGACTGCAATTACAGGCCTGGTTTATAAATCTATGGTTTTACACTGTACCACTTTAAAAACAATTACAATTACTTTCAGCAAAATCAGTTATAAAAGAATAAAAAAAGTACTAACATCACAAAATAGTGTTAAAAAATTTCACTACTAGAAGACTATCAAAAGAATCTCCTAGATTTTAAGCTCTTCTGGGAAGGGTCCTCTTCCTATGCATTCTAGGTTTCCTGGATCCCTAAAGTTCTCCAATGACAGTCCATCTTCTCCAATCTCGGAGAGCTTTATAAAATCATGTCCTATATGCAAAAAATGGAGTTGGATACCTATGTTTATTGTAGTATACATCTCACTCCACTCCATTTTGCTGTACAGAATATAGCCAGACATTATCTGTAAAGCACCTTCTCACTCACCAGACAGCAGATTTAGTCACAGAATTTATTGTTACAGGCCCTTCCTTGCCCAAAAACAGATATACATTTGACACTTTTATTAATGTAAACTAATTCAAATGGAATTGGTGACAATTCTGCCATCTTTATTGAATGTTAACAGGATAAAAGCTATTGTTTCCTAATTCCTTAATATGAGCCACCACATCTCAGTTACCTCTAACATATATATAATTGTCCAATGTCCCCTATAAAAATAGCTTACAGGCTATCCATTATGTTTCAATGAATAAAAGAAAAAAAAACACAAATTTGTATAATATTCAAACTTTCCTTAATATAAAGCTGTAGCCCTTGCCAGAGATACCCCCTGGGGTACATGTACCATTGGCTAAAAGCCTGTAGTATAAACCACAGTATCCAGTGCCAAGATGCCAGATCCATCCACAACTGAAATGTAATTTTTGGATAGGCACCAGTTAAATAATAATAGGGTGACATAGGCAAACTTGGCAATTATTTATACATGGAAATGATGCAAGATAAGCAGTTCATATGCTCTGCAATGCAAAGCTAAACTTGTCTTGTGCAGAGACAAAACATGAATTAACTGATAAATGCATGTTCATACCTTTAAGAATAAAATTATCTATTGTGTTGCCGTTACTAATCTTGTGCAAACAGGATACAGCAATGCTCCTTGAGTAAAACAACTGTAGAAAGGGAGAGTGATGATGGAGACCATAGTACGTTACAGGTATAGTTTCTTTAACAAGTTGTCAAGTACAGTTGGTTGTTATCTTCAAGTATTACAGTTTAGAATACAAATGTGCTTTGGAATCTGGAAGGTAAATCCTGCATGAAAATGAAGACCATTGTATGACATCCGAAGACATAGTTGTACAGTGAAAAAATATGAAAATATTGGGTTTTACTATCCACATTTCTGCCATAAACTGCATTTTAAGGGCCCATTTATAAAATGACTGATCAGCATCTTTGGAAATATGGCTCAATCAATGTTGCCTCACTAATAAAAGTGGTGATCAGCTGATCAGAATGTGATTTTTATGAATGATCAGCAATGGATGAGAAAGACCTACATCCTAGCTATATATATTCTCACATTTTAGTCCTGTTTTAAACTATATCTAAAGCCAAAATTAATCTTGTATTTGTTTTAATAACCTCTAGCAAAGGGAAATCAAGTAATGGGAAATCCAAAACTTTCCTCTGATTTGAAATTAATGAAAATCTCCCTTATCAAGAGAAGAGAAAGTCCCTTTTCAAACCCTCACTGTGTGTTTATATCGAGAACTACGAAAAAATTGTATTGGAAATAGATATACTTGAACGTGATCTCTAAATGCAAACCCCAAGCTTATTCCTAAACCTGATCCCAGACACTGTATCTAATATGCATCCTAAACCTTAAAGTGCTGCTGTTCCCAGATCACGTACACTAAATTATGTACCTCAACAAGCCACAAATACCATTAAAACAAGCACTGATTTATCTTTGTAACTTCATGTATTTTGGAGCAAGTTATTGTTCGAAGTTTACAATATAGTTTTTGAAATCTGAGCTTTTTCGGTATTAGGCTACACACGCTAGATAAATGCTGCCAAAGACAAATGGTTTTTATGGTCTTGGGCGAAAATCTAGTGCATATACAGAGATCCCCCATGTCCTTTAGTGACCCCTATGGCGGATCACTAAACACCCGACCGGGGATGACAACTGTCATTTCCCATGGAGGATAACACGGTGGGTTGCCACCAACTTATCCTTCCCACTTTCCATACAACTGAACAATGCTGTGTGTACATAGCTTGTTCCTTCGAGTCATTGGAAATGATCATAAAACATTGAATTCAGCCATAGAAATGTACTATTTGCACAAAACTTTACTTTCTGTTGAACCAGAGTCTTGGTAGAATGTAAACAACCAGCAGGTGTTTCTAATCTTTAAGAAAGTGACTTTAGAATCTTGAAAGCTTTGAGAATACAATACTTTACTTTACTAAAAGCTTTAAAGAATATGAGCACCTTAGTATATCTGAATTCAACACTTTATTTTTTAATTTTGCTTTTGCATCTCTACCAGGTAGTAATCTACACCAATGCCTGGACTCTTTACGGAATCTGAACCAAAGGGGATGCCACAAAGAAAGGATACAAAGAAAGGACACAGAATAAACTTTGCTTACTGTACACAAATGAAAAAACAAACGGTTCCTGGGCCCGAATAAATTCATGTGGTAGAGGGGGATAACATCACACACACAAAGCAAAAACCAAATCTCAACACTGCTCCATGTATAATATTAAATTAATGAAGAGAAATACAATATGACCTTGCAGAATTCATCGACGATTGGTTTTCATTATGGGACTCCAATCATTTATTTAAAGGCACCCTCGCAGTCGCAAACATATGCTAGAAATTACACATACCATCCAAGCTTAGGCGAAATGTCTTTAAATGATCATGTTTAGCATTTCAAAGAAAACAGAGCCCGACGTCTTTATGGGGTTATTTCACATGTCTGACCCAAGGTGTCCTTCTAGACTCACCTCATAAATTCATTCCATAACCCTGACTTTAATGAAGTGTATATATTACTTACACAGAGGAGAGCCATATTGTGCGCTGAGATAAAACTTAACCAATAGTAAATATCATTAACGACAGAAAAAGCAAAAAAAGGCCTAAAAGGCCAGCGCCACCCAAATATGAATGTTTGGGTAGACTGATGATTTTGTGCTAATAAACTTGGTAAATTGTAAATTTTCTATGTGACATTTTTATAACAAAATAGTATTATTGTCACTGATATTGCCATGATAATATCTGTTGCTGGGATATTTGCTGAAGTGGTAGGGCTAGTAAAGGGAATAAGCATTAGATTTAAATATCGGGTTTTACATTATTATTATTATTATTATTATGATTAAACAGGATTTATATAGCGCCACCATATTACGCAGTGCTGTACATTTATGTTGCAAATGACAGACCAATACAGACAGTGACACAGGAGGAGAGGATCCTGCCCCGAAGAGCTTACAATCTAGGAGGTGGTACATAAAAAAATACTCCATACGTGTGCTCCACGGAACCATTTACTCAATTTCTTTGTATTATATACAATTAAACACAAAAATATATATTTTTAAAGCATATTATTTAAAGCTCTTGATTTTGTAAGTAAAAGCCCCAAAGGTCTGCTTTAGAATTAGAATGACAACTCTATGAACTTCCTTGCACAGTGTTGTCACCAATTGCTCACTGAACTGAAGCTTTGCACAGTGATGCAGTCTCTCCTTCCAGCAGCTTAGTACAGGCAAAGTGGAGGAAGAAGCCACAAGGATTACTGGGATTTGTAGTTCAGGTCATTGCTAGAATGGATGTTCCAACTTTGTAGCAGCCTGGCCCACAGTCTCTGCCAAAAAGGAAAAGGGTAGATTGAGAGGTCACATGCCAGATGGAAAAATCATCAGAAAGAGGTGTTTTTAGCCAAAAATCTAAATGCAGCTTGAGATAGTGCTGTGTCTGCACTACACTAATATATATGTACTTAATTCTAGGCTTGCCATCTGCTTAAGGGATTAGCCATTGGAGTTGTATGTAAGAGCCAATTTTTTCAATTTTGGATAGTGAGGAAGGATTAAACCCTTTGTCGAACATTATTTTCTAGGTTTCCCTACTGGGAAGAATCACCCCTCTATTTGTCCAGGTGACCATTGTTTGGGAGATAGAAAGTGAACAAGAATTCAAAAATGTTTACTTGTCCTTGAAGGAATTAGTTCTCTGCACTCCAGTAGACAATATCTTTCTTGTTGTTCTGAATTGTTTGCGTGTGATTAATATGTACTGATAAATCACATGGAGTATATCCCTGTAGCCAAAACCCATGGTCCCAAGACAACCACACCAATTTTGTGAAGCCAGCAACCAACATACCAATGGACTGAATAACCAGCTGACTTTTTTTTATTTCCCAGAGAATCCAGTGTTAGGATTTTGCCACAGTAGATGTCTCTGCCTTATCAAAACCATAACAAAGGCGGCACCCAGGTTTTTTTAATAAAAGATTGGGAAGTTGTAAATTGGTCTTAACAAAACTTTGAGATTTTCAAGTTTACAGTTAAGCAATAGTATGCCTAGCTAGCCGTAAAAATTATTGGGTTCACTACAGTAGCCAAAAAGCACAAGAAGTTCTCACATCATACTTTAAAGCTTAACCCTGGACAAATGTTAAGAAAACACTAAGTTTGTCAAGCATTGGCTTATGGCAATGGGTAGAGTTCCATTGTTCATGTGTGCCAATGTGGAGAGACATGAGCAGGTACATGCAGGTACTCAGAGGTACCTGTACATTCTATTAGTTATGTCCTATAGGGCCACAGGAGCTATGAAACATGGATAATCAAGAACCCAAATACATCTACGTCACCTAGCATGTTGATATTTGTTTGCACTGCTTTTCATTATACATCAAATTGGTCACCAGGCTGACTTCTTTTTTGAAGCTAATTTTCTAATAGGCTACATTAAGTTCCAGGGCTCTTGCGGCACTAACATGTTGATGCCACTAATGATGGTTCATGTTCACCCTTCATTTGCATCCCTACAGTGCCGAAAAACTAGAATGTGCTTGTGACGTCCCACAGTTTATGAGGAGGACAACACTTCTCACTTTTGCAGTTCCAACTAAGAGGCATGCCACGAAAATTCAAAACTACCACATTAGTAGTGCTCAAACTGTGCTGAATGTCATACGTCTTTCCTAAGTACACCTTCATTATTTAATTTAAACAGCACCACTCTCATCTACTGTCTATAGAATCACCCAACAACTAGGATACATGGTGGTAGGGTGTTCTGTAGCATTCTATTTTTTTATTTTAATACAAGGGCTGAATGGACATTATTCATATACTGCCACATTATACACAATGCATAGCAACATTTTAAGACTTTCCCCATGGCTTTGAAGACATTATTACTGGTAACAGTAATGATAAAGCCATTCTGTCACTCATTTTACAACTATATAGCCTAAAGGTCCAAACACTTTTTTCCATGTTGCTGTGACTTTAAAAGAGATTACAAGCCTCTTTATATTTCTAACACATGCATTTCTGCCGGCTACAGGTTACCATAAAACTTAAAATGCTCTCAGCTAATGTGTCAATGCCCAGGAGCAGACAGATAGCTCTTTATGAACAGCTGTTTTACAAAACATTTTTTAACTGGTCTGCTCAGTTCAAGCAGCAAAGCACTAATTAACCTGCCAACATCACTTTCTCACTTCACCTAAAGATGGCCATAGATGGTGGTGGGACATGCAGGTACAACTGAATGCCCTTAGGCATCTGTACTATACCTAATCCTGCTGATGAGCCAAACCATTTGTGGCAAAGCTTTGAGCCGTCACAAAATTCGGCCAAATCAGGATACTTGCCGAAAAACTAATGAGGTAGGCACAGATGATTAAATATGAATTCCAACTGCTGGCCATCCACAAACCGGAAATCTAACCTAAATGGTGGCTAAGAGGTTATCATTCTGGCCTTTGCAGTGCTAGGTCTCAAGTTTGAATCCTAGCCAGGACACTATCTGCACGGAGTTTGCAGGTTCTTCCCGTGTTTACGTGGGTTTCCTTCCACATTCCAAAAAAAAAAAAATATGCAGTTAGGATTAATTGGCTTCCCCCCCAAATTTACCTTAGATATTATTGAAAGCATATGACTATGGGGGGAGCATTAGATGGTTATCCCCTTTGATGGACAGCTAGTGACATGACTATTTACACTATTTACATGACTTTGTACAGCGTTGTGTAATATGTCAGCGCTATATAACTAGTCTGTAATAATAATAGTAATAGACGAGGAGATATTTCACAGCATATCTTAGGACACATTATGAACCAGCTGCAATGCACCTTTATGCATGTCAGAGTGGGGAACAACGCATTTCTTGCTGCACATATTTTATCGTATTGTTCTGTATTGCTATTCATAATAAATGGCACCATGACGCACCAACATGTGAATGGTGAACTGCTGCAACATGCTGGTTTGAACAAGCCTTAAAGTATAATTTGACCTTTCACCCAATGCTTTGGAAGTTCAAAAAAGAATTCAAAATGTTGAGTTGTCCTTGCAGAAGATATTTTTCACGTCACTTTACATACAAACTTTTCATGCTATAAGTCCCCAATGGGAAGATTTACCCCTCTATTTGTCCAGGTGACCATCGTTTGAAGTAAAAAAGTTTGAGTTGTCCTCAGAGAAATTAGTTTTCTCATTACTTTACGCTTGAGGAGGCAGTAATTTTCAGGGTATTTTAAATTGTTTGTGTGATTAATATGTACTGATAAATCACATGCAGTAAATTTCTGTAGCCAAAACTCATGGTCCCAAAACAACCACACCAATTTTGTGAAGCCAGCAACCAGCATACCAATGGGTTGAATAACCAGCAGCTTTGTATATTTCTCAGAGACTCCAATGTTGAGATTCTGCCACAATAGATGTCTCTGCTTTTTGTTCATCAAGGTCATACCAAAGGCGGCACCCAGATTTATTTATTTGGAGCATGGGAAGTGTTAAATTGGTGCTAACCGTCTGATAAAACTTTGTGATTTACCAGTATGCAGTTAAACAATAATGCAATATTCAAAATAAATGGCATCCTAATACATTACCAAATGCATAATACACTGCTTCAATATGTTGGTGTGAACAATCCCCAAAGTGTAACTGGAGCTTTCATTCAATGATATGGAGCGCTTCAGAATAGGGTTTAGAACAGATTATGACAACCAGCTATGCAGAGTCATCTACAGTATTTTGCTGGATTGGGAAAGGAGATAATAAAACTTGAAGAAGTCCTAGGACCAGTAAAGAGATGGCTCAGTGGAGAATCCTTTGGTTCCGGCAATAAAAATCTAAAAAACTAAACGGTGATAGCACCACCATTTCATGAGCTCCTTATCACTGACACCTAGACTGTAAAACCTGATTTAAACTTTAAAGGTTTACTATCGTGATAAATAAATTGGTGGGCCTACCTTTCCACCTGACAAATCTGCTTTTTCATTCAGTTAATGATTTAGATTAGATATTTAAATTATTAAGAATGAGTGCACTAATTTTATATGTCAATATTTTCAAGAATATTTCTATCACCTACTTAGGTGAAAAAATGGTTTAAAGCAGAACTAAAACCTAACAAGGAAAAACTGTGACCAGGCAGGTTGTTTATTGCAGAAGAGGCAGGCAATGTCCCTTCTGCAATACAATAATAAAGCCTGATCACATTTTCTTTTATTTACACTCACTTTTCTCGTTCCATCTCGGGTGCCGCCATCTTCATCTTGGTTTCATCTGTCCCTTCTGCTGATTGCACGACGGACGTTTTTATATGCGGACTATAGTTAGGCTTTAAGTGAACGTCTAAAGTTTGCCTATACAAATATGTTGAAGCAATTCATTTCTATTTTTTCTTTTTCCCATGACTGTAACTGAATTGTTTATTTTATGATACAAATCTTACAATAGTTTTAATGTTAGGGATTTTGAAAAAATCACCTTTTCGGTTTCCAAGTGTGCTGACTCATCCTCCTAAGTAAAGAATCAGGAAAATAGGGTTGGTCTCATGACACAATGTAAACTATCAGGACCCATTTAGATCTATGATCAGCTGAACACTGAAGTGTGTTCCCAAATGTTGGGACGGTGAAGCACAAACTGGGCCAGTGATGTTTTGTATGATAGACAATTGTAAGGACCTACAAATTAACAAAGAAAATAGGCGAATGTGCCTTTTTTGGGGGGGAGTAAATTTACTCTACTTGTTTTTTTCATTCATGTAGATGCTCGGGCATGCGTAGAAGGAGCGACCAAGAGCCTCCCGGGATTCCTGACGTAAGTATCCGGGGAAGCTTTGCTCTCCCATCCATTCTCGACTGCCTAGGCAAAAAAAAAAAAAAAAGAGTGCTGCACTTACCAGAACAGAATTTTTACCTTACATAAAAAGGGTTGTCCACCCTTTTACTTAAGTGAAAATTCTGAGTTTAGGTATGCTTAAAGCTCTCTAGGGCTGGAGACTTTCATCAGTAAAGCTGGGTGATCCTGCAAACCTGGAATAGATTTCAAAGTCAGTTGCTATTTGCTAGCAAATATTTTGAATCCTGCACCGGATTTCAGGTTTGCTGGATCACCCAGCTTCACTGATATAAAAGTATCCTTTCTAGCCTTAGAGAGCTTTAATAAATCAGGCCCAGTGCATGGAGGCAGTCATGTAAGTAAAAGCTATTGATCTGAACAAGTTGTAGTTCCCTGGTAGAGAGGGACTCAAACTGTATATTGGGTGCAAGCCGATGTGCAACGCTCTTAGACACTAAAAAATTTGTTCAGAATAAGAAAAAATAATGGCATGAATAGTCTGTAATAATGAAACTTCAAGAAAGTACAGGAACACTGAGAAATGGTAAGAAAAGCAATATTCTTACCAGATTCTAGTAAGAATAGCTGCTCTTTGCTGATTCATATTTCATATTTCAAGATCTGTATGATAACAAACAATGACAGGAAGCCCACACTAGCAAATATATTAGGTGGAAAACTTTTCAGTATGTAAAGATTTGATAGCACTAAAGAATTTCTAACCTCAGCTCCAACTCTCATCTACCATCATTAAGTTCAAGAATTCATGGATGTATGTCGGTATCAGTCTGGATTTCAGGGGATGCTGGCTAGGCCATACCAGGCTGCGCCTCACTTCCCCATCTCTGTCTATCTAAGCACTCACATCTTCAGATTTAACAGTATGCAGACAACATTCATAGGGTATCCAATAATATTTACTATTCTGCATGAAACAATGATACTTACTATGCTCAGAAACATAACTTTTTTTTTTAACTATGTAAAGCTATCCTTCAACAATACCCTTACATTGCTCTTTAATTACAGGGAATATTGGAATTTGATATTATTATGCATACAATATATTTTAATTGTATAAAATAGTATAGTGATAAAATATTGATTAAGAAATAATCTTACGAATATACTGCCATTTAGTTTGCAGCCAGCATGTGGCGCTCTACATTTCTTTTCACAATTTACTGGCTGAAAAGAAACCAATAGTTTACATAGCTCAACAGCTAAAGCTCAGATTAAATTACAAAAGCAGCGGAATAGATAAAGAGAGTGCAGCCTCTCCTCTTACCCTTTGATAATAGGTGTAATTTTATGATTAATTTACCCCTTTGAATTTTGTGTTTTTAATGAAAATACACACACATTAAGGTGAGCATATGTGATTACATAAATCAATGTGCATTCACATGTTTGAATAACCCTCTGATGGGTCTCCACTGATTTTAACGGTAAACATATCTAGCAAAAATGTACAATTGTGAAAAAGTCCTATTGAATCAGAGTTTTTTTAGGACTGGGAATCAAACTTTTTGTTTGTTACCTTGAAAAAAATAAATACATGCAAAATGGGCAAAACAAATTAATTTCATGGTGGTAAAACATTCTGAACGTTCTGCAAAACCTAGCAAAAAATGGACAGGGTTAAGAGAATCAGAGAAGGATGAGGCAAGAATGGGAACATATCTAATATTATTATTAATAAACAGGATTTATATAGCACCAACATATTAGGCAGCGCTGTACATTAAATTGGAAGAGCTTACCATCTAGGAGGTGGGATCTAGATGAAAAGGTGGGCCAAAATTAAAAACTTTAGACAAGGTCGCGGGCCAACCTTGACACTTGTATATCTTGACTGACTGCAGAAGATGCTTATAAAATCCGCCTGTGCTAAACTCCTCGCCAAGAAGCCCTTGTAACTCCAAATTCCTCCTGGCACCTCCCACGTGTAGCTGGGGGGAGTGCTGGAAATTCCAGACGGGGCCAATGGCAGGCTAAATCTTATGAGTGGCCTGCCGCTGGAACTGCCTCCTCATTGAAATAGCCCCGCTACTACAATTTCCTGCATTACCTGCGTCAATAAAACAGTCCAATGCGGGGCCACGCATAGGCAGAGAGCCCGCTGAAAATTGTAGTAGCCGCACTATTTCAATGCAGCAACAGGCCAGCTGCAGTTCATAATTAGGATTCCTTTGGGGGCCAAAAAAAAGGACGTTGCGGCCCAGAGTTTGACATCCCTGGTTTACCAGAATGGGCAAAGACCTAGCAGAAAAGGGGGAAAGGTTTGCAATAAAAGTATGGGTCCATTAATGCGGGAGGGCTTGGCAAAATATGTCTTAACAGGAAGGGGTGGAGTTTAGGAGGAAGTGGCAGGAAGTGGAAATAAAAGGAAGCGGAAGCAGGAAGAGGCAGAGGCTTGCAGAAACGAGCACTCATGAAAAGTCACCTATTTCATATGCAACCTCAAGAGGTTCCAGTACAACAACCAAAGCATGTTGGGGATGAGCAGAAGAACTAACATAAACGTAGGGCCATGTTTATCAAATAATAATGTATATATATATTCTGCATACTTCTCATTTAAACCCCAGTGTTTTGCAATAGTGATTGTAATCATATGGACCTTATGTTAACACCAATACTCAAAAAGCCATTTTTATTTTCTATCCTATACTGACAAATTTGACAGCTCCAACCTGATTGGTGGAAGTAGATACTTGTAGTGTTCATACATCAGCAGTACAAGTAGCAATAGAAATGTGCAGAGTACAGTAACCCATATAAAACAAAAGACATTCCAGTGTCAGGACAGAGGAAGAGTAATTCGGACCTGAATATAACATCATCATGTCACCTTCGGACCTCTTGAACTTAATAGAAAGCAAAATACACTCTGATGGTTTTGTAAGTGGCTGCAGACTTCACAGGCTGTATATATCAGCTTACTGTAAAAGTTTTTTTGAGAGCAGACAGTTATGACAACTTTGCTTTAATGAGTTCTACATGAAGTAACAGTATCAATAAATGCCCATTTCCTTCTGAAATCTCCATAACGCGCCTTATTTTCATAGAGTGGAGTAAAAAACCACATGAAGGAGGAGGTAGATGTCTAGCCTAGCTCCAGCTGATCTTCCCTTTACCATCCATCAGCAGAGCTAAATCTATTTGGATAAAACGCGTGTGACCCAGACATCTGGCACAATCCCAATCTGCCTTACACACCGGCAGTCAGATAATAACAATCCTTCTCTATGCTCCCTCGCCCTCTGCACTGCACGACTGGAAGAAATTAGCGCAGCCAAAATATGAGGATTGCAAAAAAATAAAAAACACATTACACACAGGTACGTGATCCTCTGTTTGGACTATATCTTCATTTCGGCTAAGCCAAAGGAATCTCCAGTTGCCCTCGTACTACTACTGCCAACATCCCCTGACAGCCAGTTCAACAACAGCTGGACGTGTCATCTAAGATTGCATTCATCAGCTGTAAGACAAATGCACCAAGCCAAGGAGGACGGGGGACTCTGCAGACAACCGGGTTACGTCAATCCATTGGCAGCATGGCACCTCCAAATTTCTCTTTAAACCTACAGCTGCCAAAGGTAGACCTGCTAATAACCCCATAAATTATTCTTTACAGTCACAGCAAGACCGGTTTGGTTTGGGGGATCCCACAGACCTTTGGCACCCACATAGCATGTTTAGTTAACTTCAACACAACTGGAGGAAAGAAAGAGGGGGGTAGGCGTAGGGTTCAACCTCACATAACCCCTCTTCTATAGAGTCTCCTATGCAGCCAAAACGTACGCTTCCTAGAAATCGCTAAACTCTTTCGGTACAAATAGACAAAAATCTTAAGACGTCGTGGGGGTTAAGAGCCTTGTAGATCCCAAGTGGCCAGAAGGAAATCAAAACCGCACTCTAACATCTCTTTGATTAGTCTATTAAGAGCTTAACATATCCTAGAGCATCAGACAGAGCGAACACGTTAATGCTGCCCCTCTGAGTCCAGACACAAACTATGCACTTGTCTGACTTCTTAAGCAGACTTTTTTTTTCTACATGAAGCATAAATGTTGGCTTAATTTCCACTTCTTAAGCACTGGCTTTTTTTTATCTCTCTTCCTATTACCGCAGAACAGATTGCAAGCTCCTAAACCATTATTCAGCATCTGATCAGCTGTGCTAATACACAACATAAGCAGCCAATGCAGAAGTACAAAATACATTTCTAATGATAATCAATGACATGACAATGATGGCATCACATAGATAAAAGAATAAAATCACTACAACTCTGATCATCACCCATCAACATAACAATGCTAGAAGATACAGAAATGATCACTGGATACTTTATATTATTATTACACCTGACTGACTAATCATTGCATTTCTCAAAGCAGAAAACAATCACTTTGCACAGCAATATTCCCTGGAAAATGTAATAAATGATTAATAATCAGCCATCAACATAAGAATACAGAAATGATTAGTGGATACATTATAATAATTTTACACTTCACTAACTAATCACTGCATTTCTCAAAACAGAAAACAGTCATGATTAATAATCACCCATCAACATGCTAGAAGATACAGAATATATCACTGGATAGATACATTGGCTGGGATTTAATAAAGGCTGGAGAGGATACACGTTCATCAGAGAAGCTGGGTTAACCAGCAAACCTGGAGTGGATCTGGTCTAGGATTATATCAAATGGCAAATGACTTTTATGAAATCTATTCCAGGTTTGCTGGATCACCCAGCTTCACTGATTAAAGTATGTATTTAATAAATCTATGACTAATTGCATTTCTCAAAGCAGAAATCACTTTGGACAACAATATTCCCTGGAAATATAATAAATGAATAATAATCACCCAATAACAAGAATACAGAAATGATCACTGGATACATTGTATTAATATTACACATCACTGACTAATCATTGCATTTCTCAAAGCAGAATACAAATCCCTTTGCACAGCAATATTCCCTGGAAATATAATCAATGATTAATAATCCGCTAATAACAGAAGGTAATGGATGATGAGAGCCTGGCAATAATAAAAGAAATGGAAGAATCCTAATAAAGCAAGCAAACATTGAAATAGAGTAAGTCATGTGACAAGTGTCTATAGGAGTGAATGTAGAGTGTATGTAGGATGATGTGCTGGGCAGATGTGTAGGAAGAATGGTTCTTACCGTTTGCATGTTGTATTAGTGTGCTGAGACAATAAGTGCTGCTGCCCATTCACACAGCACACATATCCTGCAGCATCCAGCAGCCACCATCCTATAGCATTATTGGTACAGGGATAATGACTGGCAATGAGATGTATTTGTGTCTTCCCTGTTGCTGCTCTTTTAGCCTTGCCTTGTACGAGCAGCTTTCAGTGCAAGTGCATGTGTGTGCGGAGAGAGTGCAGAGCCCCGTGCAGGAGCCGAGCGGCCACTCATAGCTCTGTGCCGGCCCTCAGCCAACTTTACTTCACACAGTATTTTGGCAGCTCAGCAAACGAAGGGGAGAGTGACGTCACAGTGCGCATGCGCGGGCACCGGTCGGAGGGGGGGATGGGGATGAGGGGTGCGATCAGGGGGTCGGTAGACGGTGCCGTGCGCCCTCATATGCTGCTATTTCATGTCGGATTAGCTCATGTGGCGGCATTCCGACCACGCAGCACCGGGTGTAGGCTGGCTCGGGTTTGTTTATACTCTGCTGTCCCATGTTTCCAGGGTCTGTGGAGGTGCTGGATAAGTGTGCCCACCAATCTGCTAAGGGTGCTGGATACTTGCTGCTGCCTAAATGTCTGCCATGCTGCTGGGGGCCCATTTGGCAGCACGGGACAAGTCAGCTCGGGGCTGGTTCTGGCCATGCCAGACAAGTGTGCCGCTTATATGCAGATCAGATGGTGCCAGCTAAGTTTGCCAGGTCATTGGTTGCAGGTTACACGTGTTGGGGGCTGATTCCAGCATTCGGCCATGGTTGTGCCTTGCCATTTGGTGCAGGCTAAATGTACCGCACTTCCTGAGCCTCTCCGTGCTGATTTAGCCAAGTTTGCTGATATAATTGTGCCGGCCGGGTTTGCCATGACCAAATATGCCACACTGCTTGCTGCAGCACTGGTCAAATATGCTGATGTGGCCATGCTAGCCAATTATACCACATTGTGCTTGATCGTGCCATTTGGTGCAAGTCAAGTAAAACTGGTGAAGATTTGATCATGCCGGCCAAGTCGGTGTAGGTCAAGTGTGCCACTGCTTGGTGCTGATGTGTTTGTACGTGCCATTTGCTGGTGGCCAAGTTTACCTGGCTGCTTGGTGCTGATTTAGCACCACTGGTCATGTGTGTTCGGCCTGTCGGTGTTGATTTGACCATGGCAGCCAAGTATGCTACACGGCATGTTGATGATTTGTTTGTGCCATGCCATTTAATGCAGTGTACCACACTGCTTGGGGCAGTTTTGGCAACACTGGTCAAATATGCTGATGCAGCCATGCTAGCTAATTATAACAAACTTTGTTGTGCTTATTTTATCATGCCATTTGGTGCAGGTCAAGTAAAGCTGGTGCAGATTTGATCATGCCGGCCATGTTTGCCGTGCCATTCGGTGTAGGTCAAGTGTGCCACTGTTTGGTGCTGATTTGTTTGTGCCATGCCATTTGCTGATGGACAAGTTTGCCTGGCTGCTTGGTGTTGATTTGGCACCACTGGTCAAGTGTGTTGGGCCTGTCGGTGTTGATTTGACCATGGCAGCCAAGTATGCTACACCGCATAGTGCTGATTTGTTTGTGCCATGCCATTTGCTTCAGGCCAAATGTGCCATGCTGCTGCATGCCGATTTGGCATCAAGTTTGCTAAGTCTTTCAGTGCTGAGGTGGAATTTGATCCGCTGTGCTAAACAAAAAACAAGCAGCCTGTATACTACTACCCAATGCAGAAGTACAAAATACATTTCTGAGTATAATAAATAATGATAACCCCTGACATGTCAATCATGGCATCAACATACCAATACAAAAGGAAGCATTGGAATCCTGGAAGCAATGCTAGGAGATCACTGGATACATTGTATTAATATTACACATCACTGACCAATGATTTCTGAAAACAGAAAATAAATTTCTATTCACAGCATTATTCTTTAGAAATTGTAGTATTGAATAATAATCACCCATCAACACACGTCATACAGAGGAAAGTGATGGAAGGTGCTTGGTAATAGGTGATCAGAGCCTGGCATTAGTAAAAGCAGTGCTGAAATGGAAGAATCATAACAAAGCAAACAAACACAAACAAAATGACATAAAATATAAATAAATAAGTGTGCTGCACTGCTTGGTGCAGAGTTGGGTAATTCTTTTGCCAGGAAACCAGAGTTATACTTTAGGGGTTTACAATTTACAGCTAACTTTTTTCTCAAAAAGATACATTCAATGATATTATAGAATTTATATTACACAGCACAGTACATGGATACCTTACCAGGTCCTTACTTAGCTGATGAAGTTGTAATTTCAAAAGTTGTATTTCTCTCCAATTTACATATTTGTTTGAGAATTAGATCATTCTGCCCTGGCCAAGCAAGATGGCCATCCCGAACCCAAAAGAGAAGATCATTTAACTAAACTCACTTCTCCTTGCTCCTTTGCTGGCGCCAACATCACCTGGGATGTCTGAGCCAGAAAAGGAGCAAAGAGAGGTGAGTTTAGTTAAATAATTAGAAATAGACAGGGATAGTTATTTTATTTTTAGAGACATCGCCTGTGCCTTCTGCAATAAACCTGCCTGGCACTTTAAAGCAGACCCATCATGACATTTTTAAAAGGGAAGGACCTCTCCCCTTCTGTCATTACCCGCTTAGCGGTAAACACTAAATTGGAAACCCAGAGCTTTCTGGGATACTTATGTCTGTTATCCCACTAATCTTCGGGCTGCTTCTCATCCAGAATTAAAGAAAGAGGCTGACCAGTTCAGCTGGGGAGACGAGGCCTAGAGAATGCTGGATGGCTGTCAGTTTTTTTTTCTGATTTGCTACAGCTTTTAATACAGTTGACATTCAAAAATCTGGCCTTCAATAATCTGGATCTTTCAGTTTTCCGGCATGGATCCGGAGCGCATTTTCAAATTTACACTGTTTTCTGGAGGTGCTGTTTATGTTTTGATGGTGCTGTTCTCCATAATCAGCTGTTAGGTCTTGCTTTTCCTCCATAAAATGAAGCTGTTCCTGTTGCTGAGGATGCTGTTACTGTCAGTCATGAAGATGATCATCCTGACAGCCTACCTGCTATTTAGCTTCTTTTCGAGGGTACAGTAATGATTAAAATTCTGAGGCACTATTTTGTTTAGTTGAACTAAACTTACCAGCAAGTGAATGTTTATTTTTGGCTTTATTACTGAGAAATGTATTAAAGGGTGGGTGTCCAGACCTGCAACAATACTAAAGTGAGCTGTTGTAAATATTCAGTAACATCAGTATGAAAGTGATTTCTATAATGTTTCAAGGTGCTTTATAACACTTGGCTTCTGCTAAAAACAGTGTTCCTTCAAAGGGTTGTTTTGGTTCTTTGAGCGGTGGTGGATTTCGTCTTCTGCTAGAAGGTTGTAGCATTCAACGCCAACATTACTTGTCAAGCCAGTGGTATGGGACAGTAAAACTTATCAGATTCTAGACCAGTGTTTCTTAACCTTTTTACCATGGAACCCTTGAAATATATTTCAGGTCTTCAGAGAACCCCTGCTGTATTTATTATATTCACAGCTTAATAGCACAGTACATTAGTGTGGGGGTCAGTAGGAAGAATGTCTTCTATATTGCTGGCCAATGTGAAGAATTCCATTCTTACAGATAGCCAAAAAGATCTGCCCTGGTATCAGTGTGTGGCCTAGAACCTCTATATCTAAGAATAGGCCTGAGTATACACCAACATTGAGGGTGCCATTGTGTGTCCATGGAGCAATTCAAAGACAGTGAAACCATTCAGCATCAATGGTGTAGTAAATACTAGAAGGCCTAAACATAGAAGATCTTAAAGCGTACCTAAACTCTGAAATTTCACTTTGCATTAAAGGGTAGACAACCCTTCTATGTTAAGTAAAAATTCTGGTTTTGAGAATAAATGGGAGCGCAAAGCTTCCCGGGATACCTACGTCACGCATCCCCGGATGCTCTTGGTTGCTCTTTCTGCACATGTAAGGAGCCTTTTTGTGAAAAGGGAAAAAAATTGCCGATCTCACCCATGCACGATTAAATCCACAAGTTTTTTTCCAACCTACGTCACCTGATCTCGCCCTGGGTCGGGTGACGTAGGAAGAAGAACTCAAAAGTAGAGGCGAAGATAACGGCGCCCATTGCGCCGGTTTTGAGATGGATACCAGGACGACGCGGGACTCGATGGAAGACACCTCCGGAACCATCGACTGCACTGCGGGATTGAAAGTAATGGATTTTTTTTTTGTTTTGGGAATTTTTCAGTTTACTTCCTCTTTAAGGCAATTCCCTAAAGACTTCATTTATCAGAAATCAACATGGGGTTCTGATGAACTAAAGGGATATGATACTGCAATGATCAAAACTGCTGTGCTCCTTACAATATACGGAATAGTTCTAATTTCCCTTAAGGCTTCCTGATATGAAGTTCCCACCATCTTATTTGGTAATGGCTGAGATTTCTAACCACCTGCAATGACTACGACGTGGGTGCAGAGGAAACATCATTTCACTTGCAGCTGTGATTGGAACTAGATTCAGACATAGGTTGGCCTTATTTTAGGCTCAGAACAATGAGTTCACATGTTGCGATAAAAGCAGCTGTATTGCAGAAGGGTTTTAACAGCACCAAGGAGTTCACAGAAGAACAGATTAACGTCTTAAAAAAGCTGTCTATTTTGACAGGAATTTCTCTTCAAGGCCATTCAACCTGCAGCCAGAGATTGGAGCCCCAACAGGGAGTTTTAAGTGCACTTCTCTTCTGCTTATGTGTATATTCTTTGTCCGCATACTTAAATCCAGTCTTGAGAGCAGCTATGGAGTGGCCATAGCCATATTGTTGTGCCTCCGACAACTGAGAAAGCTCACCAGCCTAAAGCTACCTATTGATATATTAGCAGGATCAGGAGACAACCATAAGATCTACAAGTTCTTTTAAAGCTTGGCAGAAAAGGGCTTTTTTTAATTATTTCCTCTAGGCCGCTTTTATTGAGTTACTTCTATGACCATGGATCATTGTGTGTGCAGGGCTTTTACCGGTTTATAACTATTATGCCTATAGTTAAATATTTCCTGTTTTTTTTCTTCGAAGACTTACAAAAGACCGAAACATGCTAAAATACCAATACAATAGACCATCTGCTGCCTTGTAGTATTTTCACCCCTTAGGCCTACCCTGTTCTGCTGTCTAAGGCTGGAGAGTATATAATAAAGCTTTTAATAAATGTTAGGGCAGAACGCAAGCACAACCAAGCCAATCGGTGGCTAACAATAGGAAAACTGTCATGAAGTCATGTCAACAGCTGAGAACAGTAACGTAGCAATAAAAACGGGAAACCAAATCAGTCCAGAACTGTCATTTTTTGTTATTATATTTGATGAAATGGGAAACTATGGATCCAGAATGAAATGTGAAATATAATTTAGGCTGAGGCATCATGTAGAAAAAAAAACAGATTTGTCGGATTTGCAAAACAATATTACTGTTTTTTTTCCATAAGGTTGCAAATGGAAAACGACTAGATTCTTTTTAGTTATGGGTTTTGAAACAGCTGCTGCACATACCCTGGACAGTGAAAAAAAAAAGGAAATTTTGGTCAATTTTTAAGCCAGAAAATCTTTGGAAGCTAACTTACCAGACGACTTCATTATGGTCATGCCAAACTCAATAGCATCAATCAAATCCCGGAAGAATTATACAAATTTGAAAAACTCTGAAAAAGGATGTAAAGAGCTTGTCTATAAATCTTTAGAAGTCAAAACACAACTGAATAGATCCAATGTCTTTTATGATATTTCCATAAATCCAGACCTGAGTAGAAACCTTTAATCAATGGCTTTCATTGGAATGGCTTTTAACTGGCTGGATTTCTCTAACCTGAAGACCGTTTATTAGATAGAAAGAGCAATTGTAGTTTCCACCAACTACCCAAATGTGTGTGCATCATTATTTGATGTTCAGATTTACAGCTTTGCAATGGAGTATCTGAACCCTCTTTTCATAAACCCCTGATTTAAAGGAGTTCTTGCCTGATGTAGAGACTCATTCAGTGTGTGTTTGCCTCATAGCTGGACTCTAGGAAAACAGCTAAATACACAACTGAAATGTACATATTTGTGAGCTGTTTTGTTGGTCAGAGGACTTTTGTCCATCTAGTCCTGAGAATTACACAGCATAGCCAGCTGGGACACCTGGCATTTCCTGTGGATTTTAAGTAACATTGCTACTGTTGGCTTTTAATTGGACGGATTGATGAAGTCATTACTCTGCTTTCTCCTCCTGTGCCAATGTCTGTAGTAGTATCTGGAAGCAGATTCCTTCAAAGCAAATGAAAATTTAAAACATACCTCTGAATTTAAAGGCCTTTATGTGTCAAACATAACACATTTAAAGGCTAGTACTGTAATGTTTGGATTTTTTAGGCTATGCTGATTAGGTAAGGTGTAAGTTTAGCCTTTTACAAAAAGTTTTCCCCTACCCCAATCCACCGATCTTCAATTGCACCCCCTATCAAGCTACAGACTTTCTCCAAAAATGGTCATGTGATACTTTTAGATACTTTATTATAGCTACCATTCCCAATGTTTCTTAAAAAAAAATACAAATCTTTTTGTGCAAGACACTGCTCATGTGGCAATAAAGAGGCCATGAATTTTGAAGGTATGTCCAAAAAAAAAAGCATAAGATACTATTATTACCTGTGGTCTTGTTAAACCTGATCTTTCCCCATTACTGACTTACTATGCCTTGTTTTACATTATTTGTGTTTTATTTTGGAACAGTGTTTTGGTGCCTAGTTTCAAAGCTTCCACTTTGATGTCTGATGGTCTGATAACTGGTGGGCAGAAGCAACAGCAATATATTAGATTTTGCCATTTTTGCTGAAGTGCAAAGTAAGTTTGGGCTGTTGGGTTGCTTAGTTTAAGGGGGAAAACATCTCCTCTTTTTACATTTATTTAGAGGGCATCTTTGCATTTTAGGTGTATTTAAGGTAGTTTAATTTAGTGTTTTTGTGGGGTGTTTTTGTTTTTTTTTAATTTGTTCCATTATTGAACTTTTTTTTCTGTGTGTTTCCATGAAGAATCGTTAATGAGGGTAATACGTTTTTAGTATGCAAGTTGAAAGCACCCACAGAAGTGTTTTAAAGGGCATTACACCCTTTAAGATAAAGCAACTTTGACTTCAACGGATTTCAACAAAATGGAAAACTTTCTCCTAATTGCACCTAAATTAGGAGGATCTGTTTTTCTGATTCCTATCTATCTTCTTTACCAAATAACAACTTTACCTTAGTTTGGTTCCATTGTCTCTTATAGTTGACTGATCCGTCTGCCAGTCAATGCGTTGTCAGTAACAGACGTGCACAGTATCCCTGAGGTCATGCATGTAGAAGGGTCATCTTTTACAGCCAGCTTGTTTGCAGTTGTGACTTATTCACTAGTTGCCAGGTGTCACTAATTCTCTGCAATTTTGGTCTTGGCGTTAGTACAGGAAGGGTTAAACAGTGATTGAATTCCTTTTGAATGCTGGTATGAAAGTTGACCCTTTTTAATTGCAGGCCACCCTGCCAGAGTAGCGGTTGTAACACTGGTACACTGTCATCCCATCCCATCTAGTTTTTCTTTTTCTGTATTTGCTCAGGATAAACAGAGGTTTTGCTAGAATAGCTAAGGAATCTTAAGAGGAGCCCCTATTCCTTATTGTTCAGACAGGGGAATGGGATGGGGGAGGTCAGACTTAGCTGTCCTGAGCTGCTTCTCATTCCAGGAGATAGCTGAGATGTTAGATATGCAGCTTTTGTGCAAAAAAAAGGCTTAAAATATCTCCAGACTGCCAGCAACCTAAACTGGAGGAAGATTGATACAGGCGCATGTGCTGAGCATGCCTCCCTTTACTCCTTTGGTGTCAGCAGATTGAAAATTAACCAAGAATTCACCATGCAAAAATGATAGTTCACATATATGTTAATTTATTTTATTTACCTCCCACAGCCTATGGATGAAAAATGGAGATATAGGAATTAACATAATGAATCTGTAATTCAGGCCAATTTTGTTAGGGGCCTCAATAAAAACATGTTTTATTGCAGCATTTGTTTGTGTAAATATCTGATAAAGATTAGTGATCATATCAACAAAAAGTGTATTTCATACATTACTGAGGGATCACTAACAGATTTTATAATTCCAATTATGGCTATGAATTCCTTCAGACAGTAAGCCAAAATCAAATAATAAAACGATTCTGATTTTATATACAGTAACTATAAATATACAGTACCCTTAAATATAAATATACAGTACCCTTAAATCATTGGAAATAAAAATAAGTGATTAGAAAAGTTTGGGGTATATATATATATATATATATATATATATATATATATATATATATATATATGTTTAGTGTTGGATGAACACTTGGTTAAACCAATCCATTTGTTTTTTAAGTTGTGTCCTGTTGGAGAGACTTTAATCAAAAGCAAGTTAGGGGAAACCTTTTAAAAGTGGATTTTCCCTTTTATACTAAGATTTGTTTTACAATTACCACTTCTTGTTATGGTAATGTACAGTTTTGAATATATTCTGTTTTGGTGACAGTGGCCACTAAAAGAAATAGGAAGGTAGTTTTACCTAGCAGGGACACAAACTGTCATAATAACTTGACAGGGATTGTAACCTTTCCCCACAAATCTAAAACATGTTTTGCTGTACATTCAATTTACCATTTTAAATGAATATATTATCACATCTCTGAAATGAAAAGATGAAAATATTAAAATTCCAAATTATCCAAAATGTAGGATTTTCTATTTCATGTATCTATATAGTACTGACATTTTATACAACACCTTACAGAGTAGCAACAATCTTTTGTCCTTACCACGTTCATACATAAAATATATGAGATTGTAATTTACCCTATGAGCATGTTTTTACATTGTGTTTAATAAATGGAGGCAAATCAAAACTCCAAAACCAAGTTGGGATTCGAAACCAAGACCAAGCTTAAAGCCCAACTAAACCAGAAATAGAACAATACAAAATCTACAGTATCAGCAATCAGTTTGATAAATTAATACAAACAGTGTGTAGCAAAGTGGTGGACAGGACATCTGTTTACTTGGCCGAATGTGCTTGCACACAGCATTACAGCTAGCTATTTTAGATCCTGAATTAAATCCCTGAGAAGGTCAATCCGATGAGGCCATGTGACATCCATCACAGGAAGTAGATGGTGAGAAATTGTAAGATCTTAGTCAGGTGCAGAGCCTGAGCTACACAATCAGAGTTTGTAAAGTTCAATTTCTATGGTAATACATTTCTTTGAGAATTGTATTTAATTTTTAAAGAGTTGTTTCTATATCATACATTGCATGACCAAAAAGCTTTGATGAAGACATGCAATTGCCGTGGTATACTTTTGATAAGCTTGTGCCGTGTCAAAATACTTATTTCCATCTAGAGTTGAAATAATTTTTCACCAAAATCTAGTATGAATATTAGGAGAGTCAGATCACTATGTAAAGTCATCTACAGCTCACCCCCAATATTCTCAGCGGGTTTAAGGTCTGGGCTCTGTGGTTGGCAATCCATGTGTAATAATGAGGTCTCATGCTCCCTAAGGCTTACTTTCACAACTATTAGCATGCAGAATCCTGGCATTGTCATCTTGTAATAAACCCGTGCCAGGAGGTGAATTTTTTTTCTCCATGTTTTTAGTGCTTGTTTGCCTCTTGGTCCAGGGAGACATTAATGCCCTTACCTGTGACCTCTAGATGTGGTGTCACTGTGTGCTCCCATTAACCGGAGCAATCTCATTAGAAGATAATTCAAATTTCTACCCAGTTGTAATACTATTTAACACTGACACATTGTAAGTGAATGTTAACTTTGTAGTTTAATATAATATTTATGCATATTGCAATTACAACTTTTATTGAACAACAGAAAGATAGAAGATTGTAGAACTATGCTATGCACACAGATGTGTTTTACCCTTTGGGGGTACTCTGGATGATTTGGTACCTTAGTACCTGCTGCCAACTCAATGCTATTGTGAATCTCAAAGGCAGATGCTACAATGTATTTTACTGTTTACTGGCCAAAGTACCTGGACAATTCAAGACTGGAACTTACCATATTTGATAAATACTTTCACAAGCCCAACTTTTTTAGCAAACTTGACAAAACTAATAGCCTTAGTGGCATCATCTGTTAAAGAAAGGTAGGTGACATGTTGATGTATCACCTATGCAAACCAAAGACACACTGTTTCGAAGGAACATCAAGGAGCTGGCAGTGTAATGTAGACATATCCTGTGGGCTATCTTGCAGTGGCGTCCTCTCACTTTTGAAAAGAATGTATAGTGTGAGAATGTCAATAAGAGGGCACCAGTCAGTGCAGGACTAACAGTGTCCAAATGGCCAAAGAGGAACCCTCCAGGGGCATTGATAGTGAATTCATTTGTTTAGAAAATGGGCATATGGGGGTGATGGAAGGGTAGTTTGTATGTAGTATTCCCAAGATGGGCTTTACATATTATCAACAGTGTGGGAAGCTAACAAAAAAGTTACCCTTTAGGTTTAAGGGGCAGCATGGGTGGCCCAGTGGCTGGCGCTCTTACTTCTGCACATGTTGGTGTGGGTTTCACCCATACTTCTGAAACATGTAGCTAGAGTTATTGGCTTCCCAGAAATTGCTAATAAAAATAAATGAAATTAAAGGTTAAGTTCAAGCAAATGAAGTTTTACCTTATACTGGGGTTAAAAAATGTGCGTATGTATATTTATATATATATATAATTCTATATTGTATTTCCACACTGGTTAAAATTATGCTAAAATATGTTATTAGAGGCTTGAAGTTACCAGAATTTGCCTTATTTATTTTAGAAAACAATTTGGGTATTATAGGAATTTATTACTGCCCTGTCTTTTTAAATAACTCTCAGACTCTGTCAAGTGGTTATTAAGATCTGTCATGTCTTGTACAAAGAGGATCTTTGTTGTTTATTGGAGAGAAAGCAGAAAATTAGTAAACATTACATTTATTTACTTCTTGCAGCAGTTTGCTTTGCGTCGTACAATAAACAGAGCACGAACATCTTCTGTTGGACAGATTATTGCTGCAAGCTGTATGCTAGTGGTCCATTAAGCTCAGGGTAATTATTGGCCAGACTTCTCATGGACAGCTTGGCTTTCTGACATCATAGACTCAAAAGATTCCAAATGTGTGTGTGTTTTTTTTTTCAAGTCTCCTTTCCTCTTTTCTCAGAGTTCAGCCTTTCTGCTGGATCAACATTCATGGGTGATGATGAAAGACTGTGCCTGTAAAAGTCCGCCAGTAATAGTCCATATTGTCATCTCAAGACCGACTCAGCACGTCATGTAGCTCGCTGTGGCTGGTCTGACATAGTATAAACACATTTAGTCTGGTACTGGGTTTATTTCCTTGAACTGAAGCCATTTTTTTGCCATCATTGTCTGAAATGGATTTCTTTTTAGCTTTTCAGTTTAACGCTTTCCCATCCTAGTTGACAGTGCTAGTGTCAGCCAATGCCTAGTCTGCACTGTATTTTGAGAGTCTACATACAATTTATACAGAAGCATTGCTTATAACAAGCTCAAACTTTCTTTTAATACACGGTAACTGTAAATTCTATATTGAGGTGTGCCCATGGAGGAGGGGTTTTTAGTTATTTCTTTGCAATATAGCTACATTTTTTCCCTCGCTGCTGATTGCAATGCCTGTGACATCACTGACTGTATACTTGATGTTAGCTTTTAGCAACTTTAAATCTGCATAAATATATTCTGGACATGTTACAGCATACAGTAATGCTACATCCCCCATATCTTGGATCGTAAACTCTTTTGGCCAGGGTCCTCTCCTCCTCCTGTGTCAATGTTTGTATCTGTTGATCTTTTGCTACCCCTATTTAATGTACAGCACTGCATATTATGCTGGCCTTATATAAATCCAGTTTATTATTATTAATAATAATAATAATAATATATTTAAAAAAAGTATGTAACTTCGTAAATTAAGTAGGTCCCTGAACTCCAGGCAAGTGGCTTTGCCTAGGTTGTAATAATGTGATCAATCAAGCAGGAAAAACTTTTTCTCCATCTGCTCCCCTCCACTGATTAAAATAAAGCATTGGATCTTCTCAGAAGGCAACAAGGTCTTAGGCACCAAGATTTGCATGACTGTAAAATCTCTGAGCCAACAACGTAGACATCCCAACATCTCCTGATGCTGACCTTGGATGATGCCTAACACAATCTAGTAGAGGTAGTAAGTACATATGAGTGTCATTCTTTTACATGTACCTAAAGTCACTGGCTCATCATGTAAAAAAGAAGAAACTCAAGCCAAAAAAGGTTTAACTGTGTGTTACAGTATTATTCATAGGTCTTATCTTGTTGGTACTCCTATTTTCCATTCTCCCTGTATCTTCCCCTCTTTCACAATAAAAATATTAAAACAGAAACTCAAGCCAAAGAAAATTTTGTCTAACCAAACTTCACTGACTGTGGCGTACCTGCATCCTTGCTAAGCATGGTGGTTCTGTTTGTCTTCACCCTACATCATAGGGACACAGGCTGGTGGAAGGAACCACAAAGGGTGGCAGCGGGCATACAACTCCTCCAAGAAAATGATGGACATTGAAGAGTCCTCAGCAAGGTTTTCTAATGTTAGCTTAATTTGGTAGAGTAAGCAGCAGGGCAGACCATAATTAATGCTTTTTTATGCATGATCAGGTTCATTTTTTTATTTTTTTACATATACAGAGTCACTTTATGGCTAAATGACCTTCCTATTTTTCTCCTTCCACCAGGAACAATGGAAATGCTTGGAGCAGCTTTTGACTTACCCTACATGATAGCATTGATGGGTCAAAACTCTCACATCGAGGCATTATGTATAACTCTCAACCTGAAACCTGGGAACTTTTTCCATTAATAGGAATAAAAAGGCACAGATTAACTTTAATGGATATCAGTCGGTTCCGAAACCTTCATTTTCATATTAACTCATATTGTATTTCTAACAATATTTTAATAATTAGTATTTTACAATGGTTATTTTATCTATAGCAACCCTACAGACTCCAACTGTACCAGCTGGGGAAAAAAGCATAATGTTTTTATGGTTGCATTATACTAAAAGGCATAACTGCACGTAAAGGAAGAAGAAAACCCTGAGGATGCTCACTTAATGGCACTGGACTCCTGTAAGAAAGATGTTCTGCCATTAAAGTAACATCCTTGGCAGTGAAATGACTAAAAGGTCAGTATACCTTTTAGTGACATGTCAGTCAGCTGTTTGGTATTTTTATTACTATTGCCTAAGTTGCACTAAGAAGCATCACAAGGATAATTGTGTTTGAGATTGTAAAATGGTAATATGTATGTAGTATACTGCAGTGCATCACAGTTGGTTTGGTGGCTAGAACTGTGGCCTTTACAGTGCAGGTTCAAATCTCCGCCAGGACATTATCTGCATGGAGTATATATGTTCTCCTGTGTTTGCATCGGTTTCCTCAACATCCCAAAAACATGCAGTTAAATTAATTGGCTTCACCCCAAAAAAGCCTTAGACTGTATTAATGACATGACATTGGTAGGGAAATTAGATTGTGAGCTCCTTTGAGGGACAGTTAGTGCCATGACTATGGACTTTATAAAGCGTTGCTTAATAAGTTGGCAGTATATAAATAAAAGGAAATAATATTGGAAGAAAGCTTTTATTCCCATTTGGATCAAGTGGTAAGGGGTACAAACCTGTATGAGAATTTTATTGCTGTATATGTCCCCACTGAGGTTATTCACTCCTTTATTTGTCCTGGTGACCATTATTACCTTAAATGAAATAAACAATTTTAAATTGTGAGTTTGAGGAACAGAAATGAAAGGGTAATCCTCCAATGAGGACTCTTGTTCTCATTATAAGGAATCCTTTTTTTCTTGTTTTTTAATTTGCTTTAGGGAGATCGTTTGTATTGAGATATAAAGTGCAAGAAAAACTTTTCAGACACAACATGAGTAAAAATAAAAGTCAATCTTCTGCCAGTATGCTGTAAAGTAAGTACCATGCTCTGTGTGGGAAGGCAGCAATCTCTCTGCTGAGCTCAAACACACCTCCTGCTAAGCCAGACATGCATTCAACAAAGAAGTTTCTGATTTTGGTTTATTGGACCTTTTTTAGAGCCATTGCTGCTTCTACACAAATGGCAAAAATGAAATGAAACAAAGATGTAAATCTTTGTCATTTATTTTAAATTGCAGTGATCCCAGTCTTTATTACAGAAATTGCCTGAAGATCGAAAACAATGCACCAGGATGAAATAGGGGCAGGTGAGTGTATTTAAACAATTGCATTTAGGCAAATAAGGTTTACGTAGAAGGGACATCGCTATAATGAACCTGCCTGATTGCAATGTTTTTTTTTTAAAAAAAAGGGATTAGTTCTATTTTAAAGCTATTGTTGTCTGAGATGAACGATTGTGATCATCATGAGTGAAAATCTAACATGAACGACGGTCCCTAACGTCCTGGTAGATTGATAAATGACTGGGAGATCCATTGCACTTTCCAAAGGAGGAGAGCACATTGGGGTGATGCTCACTTGCCCTCCTCTCTCCATAGAACAGAACAGTGCTGTGTGTACTGCATTCATTCCATTTCCTATCACTAAAAAACAATAATGAGAGATCATTTCTGGCAACAGAAATCAGATGTTTGTACTGGGTTTAATGTCCCCTGTAAAGCAGAATATAACATTCTGATTTAGTAGAATTTTAGTGATTTTTTTTTCTACTTTTTAAGCATCTTCTGTGCTCTGATATCTTGTGTCTTGTAAATTCTTGGATGTTCAACATTATTGAATACCTTGAATGATGGACATCAAGTGAAATCAAAGAAGAGGCTTTAAAACTCATGTGACATCTGTAGTAATTATGAAAGCATCCCTGAATGCCTAGGGCTATGCGTAAACCTGTAGAGAGGGTGGTAACAGTTGTTTCAAAATAATTCCAAGACCTTTGTGTGCTGCTTTTTATATTGCTATCTTATAACTACTTATTTTATGTTGTTTAGGTAGCTGCTGGAATGGGCAATGCAGGACAGCCCTTGTTAAATCTGGGGCTTTTCAAGAATATAGACACCCAGCAAATATGTGGTTCATGCTTTGTGTAAAGTAAGTCCCGGGCTTTGTCTTTCTGAAGTTGTGATAAAGCCCAGGCATTTATACCTAAACATTATTTCATGTAGTTGTGTACAGTGAATAGAATAAGTATCTTAATCCATTATCACATGCACAACAGCATTTAGAATAGGAAGGGAAAGGCTACACAAGGAGCCAATAAACTTCTGCTACATACACATGTGATAATAAAGAACTTTATGATAGGCCGAGTGAGCAAAGTAAGCAATGCTGAGGCTTATGAGTTTGGTGTTGCTTTTTTATTGTCCAATCAGCAGGCTGTGGAATTTAAAGTCACGGCACTAAATTCTATTATTAACTAGTAATTATATAGTGCTGACATATTATGCAGTGCTTTATGGTCACCAGGACAAATAAAGGGGCGAAAAACCTCAGTGGGGACATATACAGCAATAAAATTCTCATACAGGTTTGTACCCCTTACCACTTGATCCAAATGAAAAAAAAAAGCTTTCTAATAATATTATTACCTTTTATTTATATACTGCCAACTTATTACGCAATTCTTTATAAAGTCCATAATCATATCACTAACTCCCCCTCAAAGGGGCTCACAATCTAATGTCCCTACCATAGTCATATGTCTTTACCACAATCTAAGGTCAGTTTGAGGGGAAGCCAATCCAATCATGGGGAGAACCTGCAAACTCCATGCAGATAGAGTCCTGGCTGAGATTTGAACTGAGGACCTAACACTGCAAAGGTCAGAGTTCTAACCAACGAGCCACCTTGCTGCCATTCCATTTTTTTAATACTCCATATTTGCCTAGGGTCCATTTTGTCTAAAACTGTTCCATAGGGGCAACTTCCAATTGTCCAAAAAGCAGACTTTAAGTGCTCAAGTTTACTGTAAACAGCTAAAAGTTAGTGATTCCTGTCTAATATCCCCTATTTCATAATATTTTCTGTTGGTTTAAAGAAAGAACTGTGGCATAAATCATTAACAGTGCAAAGTGCAACAGTGTGCAAAAATTCACAGGTACCATCAGTAAATAGGCATTCATTAACAACTAAGAGTTTTTAATCATCACTAATATTAGTGGAACCCTTTTGGTTTATAAGCTTAGGCTGGCAAAATAATGTATTTTTTCAGTACATTTGAAACCCTGAATGACCTAGAATACATTTTATAACTTCAACTTTTAACTTTTTACTGATGCAGGATCCAGGACTGTTATCCAGAATATGATTTACCACCTGAATAATCCCTGATCTGAAACATTAACCTGGGAAGTCCAGTCCTCCACTGTGTATTGTGTCATTTCACTGCAAAGACTGAGAACATCTGGTGGCAAAAAGGAATTACAGCAAAGGACAGCACTGGAATCAAGGTTAACATTGCAGTCATAGCTGCCTTTTTGTTTTTAAAACTCTTGGAGGAATTTCCCAAAAATCTTGAAGCCTGCTACAGCTTGTTTAAAGTATGGTCAGCACTCCTATTGAGATATGTGTTTCAGCTGCTGTTGTTTTTTTACTAATTTTTGGGTGGTGAATCCAGAAATGACCCAATTTTTTGCTATCACATCCAGTTTTTTTGATACAGGGTACCCTCCATTTTTGTCAAAAAACATACACATTTTACATACAATGGAAAAATAATGAAATAATAACTTCATTGAAAATTATTTAGTTTATTTAAAAAATGTTTTGTTCATACAAAGAATTTATTGTTACTCTATTACATTTTTTTTACAGTAAAACATTTGAAAAATATTCGGGTAAGCTGTTAAGGTAAAACTTTTCGCTTATAGCTTTTCCTGGAGTGTTCAGTGTTAGGACAATCCTGCTGGATGCTCCAACAATAGTCAGCCATCATATGTACATTCCATCTACCCTGATACCGTCCTTTCATGACCTTCAAATCTTGGTGAAATCCTTCACCTTGCTCATCACTGACTGCACCAAGATTTTCTGTGAATTTAGAAAGATGGCTATGCAGAAAATGCACCTTGATGCTCATATTCCAAAGTTTCTGTAAAATTTCTGTGTAACTATTTGTTTGTGTGTTGTGTTGTGTGTCCTTGACAATGGCTTTGAATGATAACCAAGCATTCTTTTCGACTTCTGACATTGTCTGAATGGCCAATTGGGACTGACCCAAATATATTGCCATTGTGAAGGAGGACACACTTTAAACTCCACTTTGAGCTATCGATGAAAAATCCCCATTCAGTTGAGTTATAGATTGAAATTCCCAATTCCTCCATTAAACCAGGTATGTTATGGCCATACATAAAGCCAATGTCAGTTATTATTATTATTAAACAGGATTTATATAGCGCCAACATATTACGCAGCGCTGCACATTAAACAGGGATTGCAAACGACAAACTAATACAGACAGCGACACAGGAGGAGAGGACCCTGCCCCGAAGAGCTTACAATCTAGTAGGTGGGGGAATTTCACACACAATAGGATGGGCGATATGTAGTGGTGGGAAGTAATGAGGGTTTAGCAAGAAGAAGAAGATGGGTAGGCAAGTTTGAAAAAATGAGTTTTGAGCGCTCTTTTAAATGAGCAGAAAGTAGGAGCAAGCCGAATAGGGCGAGGAAGACCATTCCAGAGAGTTGGAGCAGCTCTAGAGAAGTCTTGTAACCGTGCGTGTGATGAGGTTATGAGTGAGGAAGTCATTAGTAGATCATTGGGGGAGCGGCAGGGGGAGTATTTTTTAACCATGTCAGAGATGTAAGTGGGACAATAACTGTGTAGGGATTTGAAGGCAAAGCACAGAAGCTTAAATTTGATTCTAAGGTGAAATGGAAGCCAATGGAGAGAACTACAAAGAGATGCAGCAGAAGAGGAGCGGAGGGAAGGATGGATGAGTCTGGCTGCAGCATTCATGATAGATTGTAGAGGAGAGAGTCGGGTTAGTGGAATGCCAGAGAGAAGGATGTTACAGTAGTCCAGACGAGAGATGATAAGAGCGTGTACAAGGAGTTTGGTGGTCTCATGGGACAGGTAGGGGCGGATTTTGGAGATGTTGCGTAGGTGAAAGTGACAGGACCTGGAAATGTTCTGAATATGGGGGGTAAATGAGAGGGCCGAGTCAAAGGTGACACCAAGACAGCGTGCCTGAGGAGAGGGCCGAATAACAGTGTTGTTAACAGTTAGATATATGTCAGGGGGAGATTTGGAATTTGAGGGGGGAATGATGAGGAGTTTTGTCTTATCCAGGTTGAGTTTCAGGAATCGGTCAGACATTCATGATGAGACAGTTCTAAAATACTGCAGAAATGCAATTTCTCTGGTTCGAAAGTACAAAAACTTTGTTCCTTTTTCAAGTAAGTTTTTTTCACGCAGTCCTGATGCTAGGAGTTCTGAAGCCTTCTTTGATATTACCAAATCACGTGCCAAATCACTCAACTCATGCTGATCAAATCCCTTACGAACAGAGTCCTCTTCAATTTCAAACTCTTCATCATTGTTGTCACCTAGTTCATCACCATAATCATGTTCTTCAAGAGAGGGTAGTGTAACGAAAACCGGGACTGGGATTTCATCTGAATGAGCCACTGGGCGAAGAACCGAAGGTAGACTAGGATACTTTTATGTTACATTTATTTTTCCTGTTATATCCTGAAGTTTTCACTATACAAAAGTAACAGTCACTGAAATGATCTCCTGGCTCTCACCAAACCATAGGTATACCAAATGGCATCTTATCACGTGTTCCCTTTGTCCACATCCGTAAACCCTCGACACACTGTTTGCACACATTATGAGGGGCACAAGACTTATCTTGATCACCAAGTTTAACTTTGAAATATGCCAAATAAGCTTGCTCTACAAATGTGCTGATGTTCACCCTTTGACTGGGAATGGTGAAACTGTCTCAGATATAACAAAATGAATCAGGGTTGTTTAGGCACTTACAATGAGAAACATCGGAGCAAGACATGGTCTGAAAGAAAGAAAATACGTGTGTAAGTAGAAAAATAAATTTTGCTTATTCACTACGTAGAGCAGCGCACAACCTCTGACCACACTGTCTTGCTTGTAAATGAATAGCCTATACAAATCCGCTCTACAGTATTCACATTAATATAAGCGGTAAAGAAAAAACCTGACATGCTTGAAAAAAACTAACTGCACTTTCAGAATCAACATACATATTTTAGTGTAAATAAGCCTAAAAATTGAAGTCAACAAAAAATGTGTTCACAATTGTTTCCCAGTGAATTGTATACTGTTCTTTTTTCGGACAGCTTTCATATTATGTTCTTCACAGGTTTCATTTAAAGCTGACCTAAAAAAAAAAAAAAGGCACCAGGATGTAAAAACATGCAAAGTCTAAATTGCCAAAGAACATTTTTTTTGCCTGCTCTTGGTGGCTTTTTGTTTTTTGTTTTTTTTTTTGCTTGCTTACACTTCACAGTGCATGCGCCATACAGTGTGAAGCCAGGTTCTTTTTACAGCACCACAGATCTAAATGCTGGGAACAATGAAACAATGGGCCCGGAAGCATTGGCTATAATGGTGCCAGGGAAAAGATCCTAGACTTGTAACAAGCAGAAAAAGGTATTTTGTGGAACAATTAGCAAGTGTGTTGTATTTGCCAAATATGGCAAACGTTCACCAATTCTGCTTTAATTCTGCTTTATATCTTTATTTATGTTGAGAAAAAGGGTAGACATGGCAGACATAAAACTATTGTTTTTTGAGATTGCAAGGGCTAGCATGATTTTCTGTGCATTAAGATGCACTGCCAACCTATTCAAAATTAATTTATGTGTTAATTTAATGCTGTGCAGCTTAACATACAGACATGCATTGTATTAATGCAGCTGCATAATTTGAAAAGGGGCCTAAGATATATTTTTCTGCTGAGTATAGGTGGAGATCTATCTTACAAACAATTTTTACTTGCAAACCCTATGACATTTTCAGTTTGAAAAGTAAAACTCAATGAAATTAAAGCTCAATAAAGTCAAACAATTTAGGTTAAAGGGAAAAGCTTAACTTGGTATTTCTCCCCTCAATGGCTCTTCTGTATGCTATATAGTGTAAATAGATTCAGATTTTTTAATGCATATCTTGCTGTTCAAATTTACAACATGAATGAATGACATACAGTAGTATGGGACAGCTGAGATCTAAAAAGTAAAGTTAGAGATCATCCTCACTCTGCATAGCCCAAATCCTTGTTCCTGTAGCGCCACCTAGAGTTTCATCAGCCTGATTCTAGGTGTTATGGCTGAATCCAAGTAGCTTTGAAAAATCTCTATATTATTAATATTATTATTATTATTATTATTATTAATAATAATAAACTGGATTTATATAGCACAAACATATTACGCAGTGCTGTAAAACAAACATTTCATAATAATCTTAAATTATGTGTTTACTTGCGCACAAAAAAGAGAGATGAAAGTAGTGAAAACACAAAAATTACATATAATATAGTTGATTACTGCAATGCAATTACAGGGCAGTTCTTTTCTTCTTCTTTTTCCCCCTGAAACATGAATTCACAAGCCCATACCAACATCCAACCTGTTCTTGGTGGTTTAGACCAGCAACCTAACTGGTACTGGCCAATCTTTTAACCACCTACTACTCAATATTCTAATGAAAAATCACTAGAAAAAAAAATATCTAAAATTTAAATCTAAATTTGTTTCATTCAATATTACCTAAACTTGAACTGATTTGTAAATTGTAGGAAAAGTACAATGCATTATTCAACTATCCTGACAAATTATTGTGGAGAAACAAGATGAAAGAAAAGGAGAAGCAAAGAAGGCTTTTTGAAGGGCATGTAAAAATAGCTGATAATGCAATACTTTATTAAAATACTAAACAATGTTTGACTTGGAGTACAATTAAACACAGGTCAAAATATGTATAGTTCACAATTATTTATCATACAATGAATCAAGCTTGATGGTACACTGATAATTGGTATATTTAATAAGTGTAATTACATATAATATATCTCCTTCCCGACGCATTTTGCCGTTTTTGGGGCTTCCTCAGGGGATATGGAGGGTAAGATGGTAGTGTTCAAGCTTAATGTCCATGAAGGTAGTCCTGTTAAAAACACTGGTGGAAAAGACTTGGTGGATTGACTGCTTGGTGAGGATAAGTTATCTGTAGAGAGATGTAAAATACTAAACAGATATTCGCTCTCCAAAGTGAGATGATGAATATGGGTAATATGTCAAACACCCAGGATAACTTCTATGGTATTAGAGAGAGATGAGGTTTCAAGTGCACAGGGAAAATGGGTGCTTTTTATTGGATAAAAAGGAAAAGAGTGTCCTGTCAGCAGGCAACCAGCACAAAGAGAAACAAGATATCAACTGTTCCAGGATTTTACTGTCTTTCTTAACTTCAAAAAAGAGCCAATAGTAAAAAAAAATACCTTTAACTAAGGCTACTAATTTCAGGGATTACCTAAACATAACATGCCAAGTATGCCAAGCCAGGAAAATGGAAACCATTTTTGTAACAACATTTTAGAGGTTCACAATCTTCCCCTTTGGCTGTTATTGGTATAGCTGAACAGTAGGTTGGCATTTCCACCAGAATCTGCCACGAGTGGCCTGGACTCTGATGTTGTGGCTTGTCATTAAAAAGGTCACAATCCAAGTTATTGTTTTCTGCATTTCTAACTGGAGTTGACCAACTAAGCTTCATGTCTAGGCCAAAACAGAAGACTAACTGCCAAGTAGCTTTAACAACTTTAGTTTAGGGAGCAGAAACATGTCAACTTTTTGCAACCAGTGCAAGATGGATGGACGCTTGCTTTGGTGGATTAGTATTGTGAATATCAGTGGAGGAAGGCTGAGGATAAGGCTTTCTAGCCACACAACACACAGGTGAAGTATGGGGGTTGGGCATCCATCAAGAGCTATTCTTTGAAAGGAGACAGGAAGGAGACAAGACTACCAACACTATCATATGGCTAATCAGTTAGAAGATGCTCTCCATTTCTTTTCCCAAGCATTGTGTGAATGTTATCATATTGTAAATAGAAGAGATCTAGCATTGCATGCAGACTGTTTCATGGTGTCTCCACTGAAGCTCTTGGCTTTTTTCAGACATGATTACCCTAGGTTACCTAGAAGTAAAAGACTAAAGACATTGCAGCATCAAACTGCTCTTTACTAAATAGATCATCTGTCCTACTGTGTTTAAAAGAAATAATAGTTGAGCTAGTTTACCTTAGATAATCTTGGAAAACAAATCTTTAAGAACATTTTCAGTACTTGAAAAATTTGCATGCTTGATGTTGTCATCTGTTTTTCTTGCATGCACAGTCCCATTCCTTTAAATTTAGAGATTAGGATCTCGCTGGCTATTTTGCTTGTTTTGGGATACTCTGTTTTTGCAAATGTATTGCAAACTTATCTCTCTGTGCACCTATGTCAACCAAACCATCACTACTGATTCAAAGCATCTGACATTTTTCCAGACAAATCTTACTACCAATCTAGTTTTTATCTTCTACTTAATGTACACACAATCCCATAGGAGCATACGTGCAGGTTCTTTATGGTGGTGCGTCAAAACAACCAAGCCCAACCTCTACTTGATGTCTGGGGATTTTTTGGAAATATTAATATTTGGGAAAGAGGGTAGAGGAGTGCAAGATCCTACAAGAACAAAAAGAAAATCTCAAGTCTGAGGGGTACAAGCTCCTCTTCTCTGTCTCAGAAGCGTCTGTAGGAGAGTCTGATGCGGCTTCTACATGGTGCTGTAAGAAAACAATTTAACCCATCTCTACTCAGAGTCTAGGGATTTTTTGGAAACATAAATAGTTGGGGGGAGGGTAGATTTGCAAGATCCCCTAAGGACAAAAAGAAATGTCAATTCTTGAGGTACAGGCTCCTCATCTCTATCTCAGAAGCTTCATATGTCTGTACTCTGTCTACTTACCCCACAATGTATCATGCATTCTTGTAGGAGTGTCTGGTGTAGGTTCCACATGGTGGTTTAAGAAAACAACCAAAGCAAATAGTTGGGGAGAGGAAAGAAGGGTGCAAGATCCCCCAAGAACAAAAAGAAATCTAAGTTCTTGAGGTACAATGTCCTCTTCTCTTTCTCAGAAGTTTGAATCTCTATCTATGTCTACTTTCCCTACATTAAAGCGTACCTAAACGCAACATTTTCACTTTCACTACATAAAAGGCTAGACAACTCTTATATATAAAGGGAAAATGCTATTCATTTTTTATTTTGTTTTTTTACGTTCTACACCCATTTTTTAAAAAAAAGAAAAAAAAAGGGTGCAGGACCTCTCCTTTCAGTCTTGATTACCTCGGCAAAACCTCAGCATACTTTTGTCATGCATCCCAGGAGGCTCTGGGCGCTCCTTCTGCACTAATCTCGGGCATGCGCAGAAGGGGCATTTTTTCTATTAAGGGAAAAAGATAGCGATCTCACACAAGCACAGTGAGATCGGCTTTTTTTTTCCCCCCTTTATAGCGGGCTACTGTAGCAAGGACAGGGTTGGTACAGAAAGCCATAACAATGGAGACATGACTAAAGGAGTGGCTGGGTAACTGACTGCTGCTAACTGCACCCATGTTTTCCTAACAAAACAAAACCAAATTGCCATGTTTCATGATATTCCTAGAAGATAAGTGAATTGTTCTTAAGCTACATGGGGTGAGAGAAAAACAAAACTTGTTCATACCACATGTTATTATGCATGTCCTGTCTACGTGTGAGAGTTTAAATCATATGTCACAGTGTTCATGTTAGATCTAAGACATAACTCCTGCAGATCTCTCCTGCGTGGTTCATCAAAGAGAGACGTTAAATGTTTCAAGAAGTAGCATATGAAGGCAACCTTTTCATCTGGGGTCAGCTTATATGGGAGCAAAACTGTCATAAAACATAAATATTGGTATTCTCTGTCCAACTGCATGTTGATAGTGGTGGCACTGGATGCTTTGTGGGTGAAGTTGGTACAGTACCACTTAACTTTGAAAGTGATCATGAAATGAGGTTACCAAAGTAAAGAGATCCAATATATGTTTGGACCATGGAATCCGATGATATATACTTTAATGACTAACAATAAATACTTTTGAAGGGATAATATATTTTGGTGGCTATCATCACCTTACTGAAAAAGAATTCAAAAGATTCCTAACCTTCATAATCAAGAACCTCTACACTGGTGACAAAACTTTTTTTAAAAGTGTTGAAAGGCAGAACTTTCATAGAGGGCTTTTTGCTCCTTTTTGGACCCTTTCATAATTTGCCAGTCCCAATGAGGGAAACCTTTTCCTTGCCCAAGCCAAATGAACTGTGATGCCTCCTTCTTAGCAGGAATTGAAGTCCCAGCCTCTCCTACTTTTAGTTTTGTGGACCTTAAAGTGAAAAGTTGGCTAAGAGAATTCCAGTAACTCAAGTAAATAATCGTTTCCAGGTGAAATATAACCAACATAATAGTTTCAGCAAATGTATGGCAGATGCATTATAAAGCTATTAATCTTTGCCTTGACAACACTTTCACCAACTGATATCCAAGTGTGATCATTTTTTATGATTACTTAGGATTTCTTTCACTGAACTCTTTTCAGAAGAAACTTTGGAAATGGGTGCCCTTCGTACTCCCAAATAACATATATTAGATATTTAATTATAGCCTTTATTTAAAGACATTTTTACACTTTACCTTACTTTTGCCCCCCCCCCCCCCCCCTCTGCACCATTTCTTTCACTTGGAATGATAGCTGTGCAATATTAACAATCACAAGTTTAGTTATTTGTCTCACACACTCCATCTATACACTCTCTATACATTTTCTGTCTGTCTGTTGTCCATTTCTCTGATTTTAATTGCCATTTAGCTCTTACAAAATTTATCTTATCATCTGGCTATACAGAACATCTGTTTTGTTCTTTCTACAGTTCACATGCTATACATTTTTGTAATATATTCTCTAACTAAATTTAAAGCCCAAAAGAACTTTTAGTTGAAAACGTGAAATACATTTTCAGGTGTAACGTGATAACATGGGCATAGTTCTAGTTTTCTGTCTTTAAAAATCAGCCACACAGTAGAATCAACTGTGTTAAGCCAGCATTCTGTCGAGTGGAACCCTCAATGCACTGTAGCCTCTGCCGAGATGGAGTTATCCACTGTTAGCTACAGTTATGCAGTCAGTGGGGGGCATGAGCTTTGCTGATTGCAGATCTATGGGCCTGATTTAGCAGGACGTGTTTCAGACCTCTGCAGAGAGACCACCTGGTATATATTTAGCTGATTTGAATTGGATGTTAATTTGTACTTTAATTCAACTCATGATTTTTTTTATTTTTTTTCATGTTCTATCTTTTTCTTTTATGTTCTATTTTGATACTTTCTTTAGCACTCCTCTCTCATATTTCTCATATTCTCTCCCTGCTTTCCTGCTCATAATTATATTTTACTTGCTGCCCTTTTTCTTTTCCTTTCTATTCTACCTTACTTTTATCCACTCATTAGGCTTGTTCCAAATTTCTCTACTTACAATGTACCAGCCCATCATTACTAATAATCAAGAGGGTGACGGTGTTAACTCATTTCCAAAAGTGCATGCTTTACCACTGTCCTAGCTTTTTTAGTGTACGTATTTATATGCATATGTGCTGTGAAATTAAAATCCCATAAAAAATAACGTTTCTGCTATAGTGAATTTCTAAAACTTGAATTTGGTCTTCCTGAGAAGTCAGTAGAGCAATTGCATGACTACAAAAGGAAGATGCCTGGAGTACACAGATTCCTTCTTTTTATCATGGCTGCAAGGTTTATTCTTGATCCAACTTCTGCAGAAAATACAAGAATTTGGCTGTGCTGTCTGGTTGAGATGTCTGAATCATAAAAGTAGCTGAATAGAAGTATCAATCCATTGGTAGGTCATTTTTTTTCCATATATGTGTTATAGGAGGATTTTTTATTGCTTTACGGGAGTTCAGGCATAAGACGTAGCATTAAGACGAAGATCAATTTTACTATGATGGAAACATCTCATCATCCTAAATTTCTATTTTATTCAGCTAATGATTCCCTAGATGCTGAATTTACTCAAGTGGCTTTATAGTTAAAATTTAATTTAGATGTGTCATCCCTTACCAATATTTACCATGATCTCCTTCTGTTCCTCTGTCTCAGTCATGGGAATCTATCTTCTTCAAGTTCTCATGCTACTGCCTCTTCAATTCCCTTACTTCCAATCTCTCAGATACCATAGCAAAGAAATTACAGTGTGATAGACCAGTAAGCTGGACAGTAGCTTTAAGGACTACTATAACAAAGAGCATTGTATTCTGGTAACTGGTAAAACCTGTGATGAATATATTGAAAGTATGATCTCTTTTTTACAGGTCTTTATATTTTACAGGTATTGCTTCAACCTGTTCTGTACTTTTATTGCCTATTTTATTTACAAAATAAAAAATTGTGGCTAATAACTGCAGTTGGGTTTCTTTATTTTTTGCATACCTAATAGCCATATAGAACCACCTGTCCATTAAAGGCTACGTACACAAATTCTCTTCCGATAATTGGCTCAGGGCTGATATCGGAAAAGAATCTGGCATGTGTACAGTGCTCATCGTTCGTCATCCGGACCACCGTCCTGGCGGATCCACGGACAATTGCCGACGAACGATCAAGTTCGCAGAATGCAAGTGAAGAGAGCGCAGCGGGGTGCCACTCCATTACTCTCCCCCTTTCCTTTCCATAGAGCAGAACAGTGCTGTATGTACAGCGCTCAGTTATGCATCGTGCAGTTGTTTGTTGTTGGAAAGAATTGTGAAAGGTCCAATCCAAGGACAATTATTGCATGTGTCTACTTAGCCTAAGACTACCCCTTTCGCATGGTGACAATGCTGCTTTGCAATTTCACCGCAGAATGTAGAGTTGTCACTCTGATAAGTAAAACAATAACAGACTACTAGCAAAATTACCAGGTAATAAAACACAGGGACTTAACATGAGTTACAGACTGCAACATATTTGTCAATTTATATTATACAATTTAATGTCATGGTAAACATTTTTGAAACCACACCTCTAAACAAGTTTCAAATTTCTTGCAAACAAAGCACTAAAAGTATACCAAGTCCCCCGGTACCACTATCAGTTGATGACTCTTCTCTATATAGTTTATATGTTAAGAAGAAAAGCATCTAATGCATCTCCACTGGACAACTTTTATATATCTGTACTATGGTAGTTATTTGATCTAGGGATATTTTGAACGTACCCATCTTGCACAATTTTTTACCCTTTACACGCCTTTAATGTAAATTAACCTGTCTTGCACTTTATATCTACATATCTTTGTTTTATGATCCAAAAAAAATCAATTTTTCAAAAAGAATACCAAGAGTAACAGAGAAAATGAAAAAAAAAACTAAAAGTCCTTTAAGTCTATAATCAGTTACCATTAAAAGAATTATTTTTTAAATTTAGTAGCAGTATTCCTGAACGGACTACCAGCTCCTGGTTCTAAAAGCTAATGTATAGCCTAGTGGTTCCTGTGCATACCCAAAGATACCATACAGAGCACCCAGAGCTTGTTTTTATGTAAATATACACTTCCTCTACAAAGTAAGGGAAATACCTTCAGCTGCTCTCTAAAATTGAACTAAATGGCCACTATGGGGTGATGCCTTCTTTTTTATGATATAGTATGGGCAGCACGGTGGCTCGTTGGTTAGCAGTTTGGCCTTTGCAGTGCTCGGTCCCAGGTCCAAATCTCAGCCAGGGCACTATCTGCATGGAGTGTGCAGGCTCTCTGTGTTTGTGTGGGTTTCCTCCAGGTACTCTGGTTTCCTTCCACATTCCAAAAACATGCAGTTAAAAAATTGAACTGTATTTAAGATTAACATACATAAAGAGACATTAACATATGACTGTGGTAGGGATATTAGATTGTGAGCCCCTCTGAGGGACAGCTAGTGACATGACTATGGACTTTGTACAGCTCTGCATAATATGTTGGTGCTATATAAATACTGTGTTATAATAATAATGACATGAATAGTTACAATGCTTAGAACATCTTGCAGTACAACCACATAGAAACCTTAGTTCTAAGTTATAGGGAATCATAGGAGATATATATCTACAGAAATTCCACACTTTTGTATACTTATATATACTTGCATTAAGCACTCAGCAACAGCGTACCACAGTGATATTTATACTATCACGTTGTACAATGCATTGCCCTGCACATGTAAACATAAAATGGCATACGTACAATGTTTGTGCATAAAAATGACATTCTAATAAAAATTCATAACCTTTCACTTTGTAAAGCATGGGAATATTAAAACAGAATGCCCGTGCTTTGTACTGCTACAAAGACCTCGCTCCATTCTACTTCATTAAGCTGTGGCATTGAGAATGCTAAACTGGCAAGACAGCCCAGATTCTTTAGTGCATGGGTGATATCCACAATGTCTTTTCTCCACAGCCTTGGGCTATGCAGGTCTAAAATGTCTGGAGCAAGAAGAGATTATCATCATACATGAACAGCATAATTATATATTGCCTCTTCAGAATAAAATTTATTTCTGTTCCAATTTGGATTTAAATGATATATTATTTGCAGATAGTGTTCATAATACAAGATCCCCCTCAATAGGCCTGATTTATGAAAGCTCCCCAAGGCTGGAGAGGATACACTTAAATAAGTGATCCAGCAAACCTGGAATGGATCTGGTCAGGAATTCAAAACATTTGCTAGCAAATAGCAGATGATTTTAAGAAATCCATTCCAGGTTTGCTGGATCACCCAGCTTCACTGATGAAAGTGTATCCTCTTTAGCCTTGGAGAGCTTTACTAAATCAGGCCCAATATGTCTACCCAATACTGATGTATGAGTTATCAGTGGATGCCAGATAATTGAATCACTGGCTTCAGTATTGCAATTTCAATTGCCAGATCACTATACCTGAATTACCAGGTTTGCCTGCCTCCAGGTGTTTCTCTTTTCTCTGCTTTTTAATGTAGGAGTTTATTTGATATTGCAGATGATACAGTGTTAAATGTAGATCCTATGACTTTACTTTGTGAGAGCCAAAGCTATGATTTTTGGCACAGAGACTAGAACTGCCAGTTACAATCAGGTTATGATGATTCCAGTGTTCATTTTGTTCTGTACAGATCTGCGCAGCCATGTGAATTGGCATGCACAGATGACTGTTGAAAATAAGTTACACTGGATAATCTAATAAATACCTGGCCCTATTATATGTAAAGGTTTGGAGAACATAGGACCAATGACATACTTAAAAGTTGAATTTGCCTGTCTTATTTTGTTCTTGCAAGTCTCTTAGTGCAGCAGCGTCAATACCCTTTCATATACAGCTCTCCAACAGTCAGTATAAGAGTTAATTCGCTCCTGCTCAGATCCACAGTTATGTCTGTGATGGAATTTCCAATTTTGTGGGTTCAGCCAAGAATAGAGAGATTCAGAAATGGAGAACTGAGTTGGATATTCCAGGCATCAGTCTTAGAATGAAATGCACAGGTGTGATGAGTCATTTGCATAAGAGCCCTGGGACCACACAATCTGCTGCTCGAAAATTATTTTTTATTTTTTGTATCTGTTCTGATGTTTGTGGTCACAATAGCAGGATTTTTCCAACTGGAAGAAAGAGGTGCATTTAGGCAGAATCTATAAAATAAAATGAGATCTCAAACAGTTCTGCGGTGGGATGATGTATTGCCCGCTGCTTAGCAAAGCAATACAGAATTTGCTGTCTCCATAGATTATGGCTAACCAGTGGTTTTTCATTTGGTCCAGGCAGGAATTTACTTAGAGTCTAGATACAAGTAGTAATGTCCTTTTATTACCAGCTATGGTAATGGTATAAGTGTGCCTAAGAGTTAAATTGAGGTTAGAAGTCAGGGGTATAGGTTTACTTTTATATACCATAACGTAACACTGAGTTTATTGCCCCAAGATAAACCTGGCTTCAGCTTGTCATAAATCATCACACAGCCATTTTTTGGCAGTAAATTTTTTGGCAGCCATTTGGCAGTAAATTTGCTCCTGAACCTTAGTCAGAGCAGGACCTGCGATTATTGAATGCTTTTGGGTGTTATCCAGCTTTGTGCTTCCTGTTCAGACCTATGGATTTCCAGTATCTTCTTCCTTTGTAGCTCTGAGATGGTATATAACTGAATGCAGAGCTGCAAAGGAGGTCAGTGCCGAAAAAATACAAAACTGTAAAATTTGTCCCCCATTTGTCACCTTCTCTGTTTGTCCTAATGGCTATTATCACAAGACATAGTGATGAGAGACTCAAAATTCTAGTTTTTATCAGAACAAGGACAAATGAAATTCTACCAACAGAGACACCTGTTCCAGTGACGGTTGTTTAAAATTGCATTTCCCTCATTTTTTTTTAAACATATCTTTATTAGCAGCAGATATTTACAACAACCAGTGGTAAACAATACAATAAGACATGACAGTTTGAAAAAGTAAGAAGTAATACAAAGCGTAGCATGCAAAAAACTGTCAACTACTGCCGCCCTACCTCAATTTTCCATTTTCTTGGAGTATAGTAGACATCTTTAACAATAACCAACCAAACCAAACAAAGTATTAAACAGAAAACTTAACCCCTTGACAGGTAAACATGAAGATTAGGCAGAAATAGACACTTTACAATAAAATATTGACTCATACATAATGAAATTAGAGTAAAGGAACTGTATTTACTGATTCAGACGTTACCCAAGGTCCTAAGGTCATAGCAAGTGGTGTGTCTAAAAAGTTCTATAATGTCTTGAAGCTGGGCTGGGGAAAGAGTGTGCCGTAAATAAGGCATCCATGTACCAAAGAAGCTTTGTGAATGTTTCTCTCGATGTTGAGAAGCTTCAATTTTATCTACCGTCATTATAGCTTGAAGATCTTGTATCACCTGAGAAAGACCTGGGGGTTTAGACCCAAGCCACATTTTGAGGATACATTTTTTGGCTGCTAGATAACATAGGTGTTCAAATTTGGTCACAGATGGTTGTGTAGAGATAGCACCCAGGGGGTTCCCTCCTACATTACCATGAAAAAGGGCCAATTGCGGAGAGATTTGTCTATTGTGTTCAGTTACTAGACAGGAGAAATCAAAAACTTTAGACCAGAATCTAGATATAAACGGGCATTCCCACAAAAAATGTTCAAGAGGGGCCAAAACAAAGATTTCCCCCCATTTTATAATGATTTCCTTTCACCTCCTGTTATGTCTCCAGAACAGCAACACAGGCAGCAAAAAATAAAGTAATAGATTTTATTTCTTCCCAAATGTATCCAAAATGTTTAAAATAGTTCAAGTATTTCAAGACGCCCAGAGCCCAGGAGGGTAGCAACAAATTTCCAGCATATACACATTGGCAACTTCTGAACAAAAACTTGTTCCAGGGCCAGATTGAATGCCTAGTCTTTATATAATACAAATATGATCAAAGGCTCTTAGTTTGTTTCTAAGTGTGAGTGGCTGATCTGTAAATCTTCATTACACTTTCTCGACTACAAAAATCACCAAAGTATGCAGGGACAGCAACAATGAGGACCAAGGTTGATGGCGCCAGCATTGTACACAGGAATGTCTTGTCGGTCGTGCAATTGCCTGCCAGTCAGAAGCATGATGTGTGGGTTCTTGTTGGTTGAAACTGGCTAGTCCAGGGCCAACAGAGATCACAGCCTTTATCAGTGATGGCGAACCTTTTAGAGATTGAGCGCCCAAACTGCAACCCCAAACCCACTTATTTATAGCAAAGTGCCAACACAGCAATTTAACATGAATACAGAGGTTTTAGTTTAGAAAAAACAACTCATATATTAACATCTTTTGTCTTAAAAGAAAAACACAATAACAGGGCTTTCAATGATACAAGCAACTTTTTATTGAAGGGTAAAAGTTTGCTGTTGTATACAAGCTGAAAATTTGTCTAACCTTGGTTCATACTTTGTAAGTTTGCGAGCAACACATGCAGCACTCAGGTCATCTGTTAGTCTGTTTCTGGTGTCAGATTTGATATAATTCAAAGCTAAAACAGCTGCTCACAAGCAAAAGATGATCCAAACAAAGTAAGGAAAGCAATCCCAAGTGCTTTCATTGGTTTAAAATCATTTGGCAGAGAATTCCACGCTTTAAGGATTTCTCAGAACTAACAGTGCTGTCATTTGTCATCCCTTCTATCTTCTCAAATGTTGCACGCAGGTCAAAGAATTAATTTTTCCAGATAGAGCTTTCTTGAAATTCCAATAGCTCCATTTCCAGATTTCCTAACTCTAACCAGTGTAAGCAGAAAAGATCAAGTTCTTCAAAGAGGAAATTCCGCAGCCAGCATGGGCTGACAGAGGGACAATGGCACAGCCAATGGAAGGCCAGCCGGAATGTCATCTATTATGATGTGGGCCGCGCAAATAGCGGACGGCTCGCATGCCCACAGAGAGGGCTCTGAGTGCCCCCTCTGGCACACGTGCCATAGGTTTGCAATAACTAGCCATTATTTATCACACAGCTGGAGACAGTTATATCATGTATGCTATGCTATGTGGCTTTTTTTGTACTGAAAGCGAGACTGTCCCCTTGCTCTGTACGGGCGATGTGTTTGTAAAGTGCCAACCCCAGTTATGCTCACATAGCAGCATTTCCCCACTGCAACAAAAATACCCAATGCTTCCGGATTTAAAGATGGGGATAGGCAAACCCCACTTATAGGACAAGGTTTGGGTATTGTCACAGATCCCCGCAGGTCCAGGTCATCTGTGCTTCCTTCTTGCTCACCCCGCTTGCAGTCCCCTGCTGCCAGCACCATCTCTGCCTATGGATCTAATGCTCTGGTGCTTCCTGTTCCAAATCAGGTGATTCTGTCAGCTGCTCCCTTGCCTCAGAGAGCAGAGTATTCCACAGACGCACTCCCTCTGCTGGAAAACACCTGAAGATTATCTCAGCAACAGCGCTCCCTCTGCTGGTGGGATTGATGTCTGCAGCTCACCTGATCCACGCCCATCACCTAACATTCCCTTTTTAAGTAAGTGACCTGGCAACAGGAAGTTGCCTACTACTACTGTTTCTACTGTTCCAGTTTGTACTGTTCCAGACTCTCTGTGTACTGACCCCGGCTTGTTTCCTGACTACTCCTGTTGGCTGCCTGCCCTGACCTCTTGCCTGTTTACTGACCAACCTTGTTCGCTGCCTGCTCTGACCTTTTGGTTCATCTGACCACTCTCCAGGATTCCCCTTTTGCACTGCGTTTGGTTCCTGCTTGTTAGCAGTCACCTGCCTTGGCGGGCACAGGGGCCGCACCTGGCAGTAGCTTGCCGCACAACATTCTCACCTCTAGAGGCTCTGGGGCAGACCAAGCTACTGCTTAGGCCCTGTGCCTCGTGCACAGCTCCACCCACAGGGTAGGTGATACAGTGGGTCCACCACTTGGCCCTGTGGAGACAGGTATAGAAGCCATGCTAGTAACATGCACTGAAACCCATTGCATCCATCCACCTTGTATTTTAGTGCTGACTGTTGAATATAACTATAATGAGGGTCACTACAAACACAATGTCAAACACCTGAATGAGCAAGGTGATGTCACTCTAAGGCATCGACTGCGTACACATGTGCAATAACTGTCGTTGGAAAGGATCTTTCACAATCCTTTCCAATGACAAAAGACTTCACAATGCATGAACGGGTGCTGTACATATAGCACCATTCTGTTCTATGGAGAGGGGTGTGGGAGAACAACATGCTCTCTACCCCTTCTTTTTCATTATGATCATTCATCGTTCAAGGTCCTGCCAGGACGGATCCATGAACGATGAACAACGAGCGCTGTATACAAGCCAGATTCTCATCCAATATCAGCCCTGAGGTGATTATCACACGTCAAATGATACTCATTCGTACGCAGCCTAAATCTTTTTTTATAAACAATAGATTCAATGTCCATTTTTTGAAGCCTGTAAAGTAAAGCTTCAAAACTGTCCATTGAAAACAAATATTCGAACTTCATAGTTGCTTTAGAATTGCTTTATTTGCAATTTTGATACAGCATGTTGTTTTCCCCTGTGTCAAAGCCATGTCTTCCTGTGTTGGCCTTTGTGTTTTGAAACTGAAGGAAAGCAAAGCTGAAGCATGCCCAGATACCATGTAGCCTGAGGCTTGCTAAAACAGTGGGGACTGGGACTGATGCTTACACATGAGCAGTGGCCGACATAACATTGGGCCCCTGTGCAGAACTGACTTAGCACCCCCAACTAAGGAGGGTCAGGGCCCTTGTGCAGCAGCACATTTTGCACTTCTCTATGTCCACCTCTGCATATGAGCACTTTAAGTAAAAGGAAAAGGAAACAGTACAATTACAAAATTAGAGAAATTGACCTATATGTTACAGATTGAGACAAACAAGTCAACAATACGTTTGAGTATACAGAATGAGTAATTGTTCCTATTATTGCACGTAGTTAATAACAAGTCAAGAAAAAAGAAAGGAACAAAATGGAAAAAAAAATGTTAGAGTTCATCTAATGTTGGCCATTATTGCGCAGAGATTTTGCTCCTATTCTGGCGGCCCTAGAGGTTGGTGGAAGATTTATTTTGTGACACTTTGGTTGGGGAGCATTATGGGGGGGATCACCTTCTAAGGTTCTGATGGAGTACCAGGTAGTTAGATTGAAACACAGAGTTGAGTCTTAGTGCGTATGTTCAGAGTTTCCATGAAACTCTCCCATGTGTCCAAAAATTGTGAAGTTTTAGTTTCTTTGGAGTAGGAGGCCTCAACCCGTTCCATTTTAAATGTGTATTCTTTTATTTGTGAGTTATAATTCAGCCCCTAAATTGCATTGTCACCGTTTATTTTTCCTGGTTTTTGATCCCCATTGAATCAGTTTGCAGTGTGAAATGTCTAGAATTTCTAAGCAATGCTGTGACCATAAAATGTACACATTGCTTTTTTCTCAAATGTTGCTGATTTTATAGAAATGTTGGTGGAACACTGCCATACAGCAGAAAACCTATAAAAGGCAAAGACAAAAGCATGTCTATGGTCTAGACATGTTTATTGGGCACATGTAGGCTTTATGTATATATGTCAGATAAATTTTATTCGCAGAAAGAAAAGATCATCTGGCACATTTGTGAGTGCTTAGTGGAAGAGGGAGTATTATCTAATCCCAAGCCAGGTTCCGCAATGAAAAACAATACTAGTCATTTATTTTAACTTAGAGATGGCAGTTAATGCAGACACAAAATATGTGCTGCTTTTGAAAGCACAGGTTAAAGAGAACCTGCATTTATCTTCCTTATAAAAATACAGAACTATACAGTATAAGTGTAGATAGATTTTTTTAAAAATGGAAAATGTCATATAATTAATTTTAATGAATTCCGAAAGCTGTTTCAAAAAAATAGTCACTAGTGTTACCGATAGTCAAGCTGACATTAATCTTTCCACATGACAGACTTATTATGACTTGTTCCGCAAGGTGAATCTCTATGACAGCAGCCTTCTTGGAGGGCACAGGTGCTGGGATGGTGCAACAATGGAGCAGGTCAAGACTATAGCACTGGATTGGGGCCTTGGCATCTGGTTAAGCTTTGTCATTGAGCTTGTGCCTCATTTTGTGTATATATTATATATTATTATATATCATTATTCATTTCGTTCAATAATATTGAGGGGCAGACTGGATCCTAGATGGAACTAGTAAACACTCTGTATAGATAGCAGCATTGACAGTTGTAGGGATTTATTTAGCTAGCCAGGTTAGAAAAAATGCCAAAATGAGAATTAGACCTCATGAAATGAATTTTTTATTTTTAGTGGGTAGTACCTAAAGTAGCAAAACAAGACAACCCGAACTTGTATAATACAAACACTTTCCCTTCAGCTGCACTGGAGGGTTTCTGCACACATTCAGCTTTATGCCCTCATAGCTTGTGTACAACTAACTTCTTCTTTTCCTTTGCTCAATATTACTAACATTTAGATGTTGTAAATGTCAATGTTACCTGCACACGAGCAAATGGTATCCATGTTTATGGAGATGATTTGGGTGTAGCCATAATGCCATACTGTTTCTCCAAAGCCTTACTTAAAAAAATTGTATACCCCTTAATTTTATTAGAAAAACCCTTCAGTTGTAAAGCAAACCCTGTGAATCCCACGCCGTCTCGGCTTCTCTCTTCTTTCCGATGCAGGTGGAACAGTGTGCACAGCCTTCTTTTTTTACTCTCCTCCAGGTTCTTCTTATGTCGCACACAGTTCAGAAAATTTTTAAAAAAGCATCAATATTGCTGAACTTGAGTGAGATTGAGCATTTTTTTATTTAAATTCCAGGAAAGCCCTCTTATGGTGCATGCCCAAGATTGGGCATGTGCAGAAGGAGCAGCCCACAGCCTCCTGGAATATGTGACACATGTATCCCAGTATTCTGCAGGTTCCCCTTCAGTCTTTACTGCCATGGTGGTAGAGATAGAGGAGGAGGGGGTCTCCCCAAACATTGTAAAAAAAAAAAATACAATGTAACAATAAAAACATTTTTACATGATATAAAATAGATTACCATATATATAGCTGTTCCAAAAACACTTTGCAAGTCTTGTATTAAACTGAATTAATTATTTACATTTTTTTTAAAGGAAAGGTTCTGATGTTTAAAATTTAGAATTTCTTCTTTCATGTTCCTAATTCATGCCCTAAAACTCTAAAAGAGGGATGTACAGTATGTTCCCCTGTAAATTGTAAAAATCAAAGAAACATTCACACAACAACTTGTACATGAAAAAAAACATTTACTCTTAGGGATAGCAGTAGAGAAACCATGGCTTGTCTTTTTAAAAGTTACCAGTTTATCAAATATTTATTATTGTGAAAGGAGAAGTAATAGAAGTGGTAGAATGGTTATGGGTACAGCATGTTGACAACATGCTTGCAGATCTATCTGCCCATCTGGCCTTTCTACTTGGGAAGAAAAAAAACAATTCAGTTCCTTTTTTTTCTTTTATAAAATCCACTTGCTCAAGCTTGCATCCAAAAAAAGCAACACTGCCACTTCTTACCACCTGTCAAAAAACAAACATGAATGAACCCATTTGGTACAAAAGTGGTTTTGTGCGGTAAAACTGCATTGAAAGAGCTTGCAAAAACTGCTAGTCTGATCTCAGCCTTATTCCTTGTGGGGTAGCAGTGGTCTCTCCAGGCACAACCTTTGCTTTTGATACATTTATGACTGTGTCCAGCTCTCTGTGCAAAGCTAATATTTAGGTCTAAAGACAGTGTATAAAGGTGATGGTCACCAGCCCAGAATTGAATAGAAGGTCAAAGTGTCTGGGTGCTTGCCAACCTCTGGCTAACGTATGAATCAACAAGCAAGTACCAGGTTAAAACATGTGTTCTAATAGTTATTTCCTGATAAACTGGTGCTGGCAGCTTACTCCTTTCTCCCTTGCCTAAACTAAAATCTTCTGAACCATTATAAGCATTTTCTGCTTGGTGTGCAGTCTGATGGGACTCCATATTCATGCAACCTCTATAGCAGCACTCATCAAACCACAGCCTACAGGCTGGGTACAACTTTGTTGTGTTTTTTGTTAACTGGAAACCTTTTGCAGGAATCTTTTAATAGATCTTTCCAAAAGATCAGAGACTATGGTGCTTTCAGTATTTGTTAAAGTCAAATGTGCATAGAAACTTTAAATTTTAGGGAAAGGCATGGAAAAAGAGGTACACACTCCTTCTGAAGCTATCAAGAAAACCTATTCCAGGTTCACTTTAAAGTTATTGCACAGCTGCTGAGCACTAATATTTCACCGTCAGAACAGATATTTCTGAAGTCTAAAATTTCAAGTAAAAAAAGCTCATAGCCTGATATATAAAATAAGTTAATTGGTAATTGCTGACCTGGCTTTAGATCCCCTAAATCACTTTTATGCCGGCACTCCTTATGGTTGATGGAAGAATGATGCACGTGTGCGCAATAGCAGTATATTTTTCTAAAGAGTTTTCAGCATCCAGGACATTGTAGACATAGAAATATGCAAATACATTTTGAAAAAACACATCTGTGGGAATTTGGGAAATTCAAAATGTACTATATGACTTTCCCCCAAAGTGCCTGATAATTATGAACATGCAGAGGACATTCCACTAACCTCATTTTTAACTGCACAGGTGGACAATTAAATCTCTGGAAAAGAGCAAACTTCCTTAGAGGAGACGTCCACTCAAAGTCTGCCTTGCTCACTCTTTCAGCAAAGTTTTCTGGGGCATGATAAAGATGTGTAATAATGGCAGGATGGGCCTACCCAAGAGAATATGAAAGCTACAGTGGTATAAATAAAATACTGCTTGCCAGGTTATTGTTCTGATTCTCTGCCTTTATCACTTTTAAAGCATTGACCCCAAATTAGTATGCAACTCAGGTATTCGGCTAATTGCTGCACAACTGTACTACAGATATCTGCATGTTTCAGGTGTGTATATGAAGCAGAACATTAGATTTATATCAACAGAGACCCTGAAGTATTGAATCCTGAGGGGCCTTTTAGACCCGTAATGCCTCCTCTGTACTCCAAGCAAGAAGATAAAGCTTCAACAATGTTCAATTATCTTGTTTTCCCAGCCAGTGGCTACTGATATTCACAGGTTTAAACCCTGAAGTGCTCAGAGCTAAGTGATTTTGGGTGGGCTAATGGACATTCCTCTATTTGCTCCCACCTGTCATTCTGATAGTATTTATTGAGGTCAAAGGCTTCTGGGTAGAGTAGAGCTCTGGATCCATCGGGGAACATAGGCACACTTACAGAGCCAGGCACATTTTCTCTTGCACCGTTTGCTATGTGTAAACTGTCTGCAGTGCATTTTCCTCTCCTGGCTCACTTATAGTCTCGGAGAATGGAGACAGTGCCAGACAATGTTACTTCTGTGATAAAGAGAATTATATGATCAGTGGCCAACCCAATGACCAAAGATTAGGAACATGAAGTCAGAAGAAACAGCAGGGACGTTTTCTGGGGGAAATTTCTTCCCTTTGAAGGACACACCGAGTTTTGTGAATTTAGGGGTCCGTTGGACTGGAAAGGTTGGCAACCACTGGATCATAGGCACATCGTAAAATACAGCAGTGGACTTACACTACCACTAAAATAAGATTCTGCTTTGAAGATGTGTCTCAATGAACAAAGTAAAAGGATTTTCTTCAGAGAAGTATTGAATGAGACCTGGCACAAGGGATACATTACCTGCTGTTTATGAACTTCCCAGGGTATTTGATCAGATTCCCAGAGCCACACGTAAGGGAGTTTCCTTAGCTATTTAAAAAGTGAATGGTGAAAGTGAAGTAATAAAATGTTGTTCCCTGACACATTATGATCCGACTAGGATGTAGATAGATTGCAAGCTGAGAGGATATTGAGCATATTTGTAAAAACGATAAATACATGATCTAGTCTGAAATATTGCCAGTGGGCTGTGGAGTAGTTAAGAATAACTTCTAGTGGACAGATTTAACTCACACCGAACATCCAATAAATCATACTGATGGAGGAGAGTCACCAATCTGTAACTCTCATTCCAGTGGGAAACTTCATTTTAGCTTTAGACCACAATTTAGATAAATCAGTAGTTTGTACTTACAAAAATCTTTCCAAGCACTTGACCTGCAGTGGGAACCTAGTAAACCAAAAAGGTCGACACAGATTCATCCCCTACAATAATGAGTAGTAATACTGAAAGGCTTTATTGTTATTGATCAGGAAATCAAGACTCTGAACATTGTGACTTGCAATATGCATAAACCAGTTGGGCCCAAGCAGAACATTCTGGGATCTTGCTAATGGATTTCCTGGTCATTTGAACATAAAACCTGAAAAGTGGAGATTGTGAGGTGCTTGGATGCCATCAAGAATAATCTGAAACTGACACTGTAAAGGCTGTGAGAGCTGGACGGATACAGAGCTACTAAAAGTGTGTCTGCCACTCAACGCCCGCTCATGCGCATTCATGGCGTTCATGTTTTCCATTTGCCCAGTGGTAAAAGCAATCTCTGTACTGGTTGGAGCTTATACAGGGGTGAGTGTATGTTTCATATCCAGTGTGACAGTACTCGACCAATAATCATCAGTTTAACTTCTACACGTGTGCAAAGGGGCCACGTTACATACAATATAAGTTTTCATTTAGAGTTTTTTTTTTTTTTGCAAGTGAATATATTGCTGAAATAAAATAAGAAGATATGTTATACACACCTGTCCCTGGGGCCATTCATGGAATCTTTGCAGATCAAAACCATCCTAGGAATCTTAAAATACAAGAGAAGCATTGGTTTCCTGCTCCCCCATCCTGCTCTGTGGTTTCTGCTGCCTTACTTCTCTATTGTGTTATATATGGGCCAGTAGGAGAAACCACAGTATTTATATAGCGTCAACATCTTTTCTGCAGCGCTATACAAAGTCTATAGTCATATCACAAGCTGTCGTTCAAAGGAGCTCACAATCTAATGTTCGTACCATAGTGATATGTCATTACCACAGTCTAAGGTAAATTTTTTGGGAAAGCCAGTTCATCCAACTGCATGTTTTTGGAATGTTTGAGGAAACCACAGTACTCGGAGGAAACCCATGAAAACACGGGAAGAACCTGCAAACTCCATGCGAATAGTATACTGGCTGGGATTCGAACCTGGGACCTAGCACTGCAAAGGCCAGAGTGCTAACCTCCAAGAATCCAACACAACCTGGAGTGTGTCAGGCAGATTTGCTTTACAACAGACTAAAGATTCAATGGAGGGACGCCTGGGCAGGTAAGTATAAAGTCTCTTTTACAGGAATGTTTTGGCTTTCATTTTTAGTTCAGCAGCTCAGACCCTTTAAGTAGATGAATACAGTTTGAATTTAGAGCTTCCTAGTAATATATTATTGTTTTATATACTACACCATATAACACACCATAACAATAACCAGTGATTTAGATGTAAAATTCAGTCTGGTATATATTTATAGATATTTTTCCCAGTTCACCAGCATGCGTTGACCTCATAAACATCACAAGTCCTGCGTGGAATGTAAATAGAGGTAACCGCACACTATGAACTTGTAAATAATCTCAACACCTTACACAGCACAATGTTACCTCTCAGCTAAGCTGGGCTATTTAAAACCATATGGTATGTGATATACTTGCTATTGATATATTTTACATTGTTTAGTCTTTTTTTACATCCAGTGTTTTTATTATTATCCCCATCATACAGATACATATTTCCTGCACAGCCCTTGTCTATATGAACCTAATTTACTCACACAGTACAGCACATGTGCAGTTTGGCACCCCTATATTCCCCACTTTTCCTCTTAGTTCATCTCTACCACAAACCTTACAAGCAAAACTAGCATCTAATTCACTGTCTTGTTTTCAGTTCAAGTCAAGTTGCCAGCTACCCGCGTCACAATTATAGATAAAAATTAACAACCTAGATCAACCTTTTTACCATTTAGGAACCCTTGAGAATGACTAGATATGTCAACCATATATGTCAACCATCTAGACCAGAGGTAGACAAACTCCGGCCTTTAGGACGGATACGGCCTAGCCAGTATTCCAGTCCGGCCTAATGCCCCCTAGTTATTTATTGTTGGATCCGGCCTAATTAAATTGTTGCATTATCGCAAGTTCCCGAGATATCATCGAGTTCCCGCACAGTAACCCCAATTAATATGCCTAATGAGCAAAAAACAACGAGAGCTACCAGTCTCCGGAAGGTTGACCTTGAACGTCGTGTCTTCAACCCCCGAATGGACTGCTGAATTATTCTTCGTCTAACGCAGCAACAAAGCCCTGTGTTTAGTGTGCAACAACACCAACAGAACTTTCAAGCGGTCGAATCTCAAGGGGCATTTCAATGCCAAGTACAGAGACTTTCACTGACTTCTACCATCAGCTGCCACATGCTCAGTTTCCAGTGTTGTTAGCCTATGCCAAGCGTGTGATCACAATGTTTGGCAGCACTTATTCGTGCGAGCAGCTGTTCTCCAAGATGAAGTTTTGTAAGAGCAAGCTGCGCTCACTGACAATCACCTTAATGACATTCTGTTGCTGAACTCCTCATCATTAGAACCTGATATTGTACCTGTCCCTAGGAACATGCAACATCATGTTTCCCATTGATTGTACTTTTTTTTTTTTTAAATAAAAAACCTTTTCCTTGGACACCTTGTTTCTTCTGGCCTAGTGTGCCCTCTTGACCTCCTCAAATGGCCTAGTAGTCCAAAAAGTTTGCCGACCCCTGATATAGACCCATAATTTCTAGCCAGCCATGAGGTTGTTAGGGTTTCTTTGAGCTGTGGCTAATTGAACCCCCATCTGATGGTATCTGCATAATCCTGGCTTCAAAACAGAGGTTGATCTAGGTTTTTTTTTCTTACCTATGATTGTGAAATGGATAGCTGGCAATACTTTACCTGGGAACAGGACGATAAATTAGATATTAGGTTTGCTAGCGACTACAATGAATATAGTAATGTTGTTAAAAACAGCTATTAAATTTGTTTTTACTATACTTTAAATCAATGCTTCTTGACCTATTTAACTTGGGGGATCCCCTTTAAAAAACGTTTGTGTTTTAGGGAACCCCTGCTATAAATACTATATCCATACCTCACAATATATGTGTAGTAGTGTATCGCAGTAGTTGTCGGGAAGAATGACTCTTACATTGCTAGCAAGTAAAAAGAATGTCCCTCTTACAGTAGCTAAAAAGATCATTGGTGTCACTTAAGCTGACCTAAGAGCCACAAATTGCTTATTGCTCAAGGAACCCCTAACATTCCCTGAAGGGACCCTGGATGAGAAACACTGCTCTTGATTTAACATCACAAGTATTATTTGTTGGATTCGATAAACCCTTGGGAAGTAGACCATCAATAGAAGGCATTAGGTAATGACCTTTTTAATTCCATTTAGCCTTAATTTTGAAGGCTCATGAAAATTACCAATACATTTTAGTGAACATTATATACTTAACTACCTAACTATGACCTACATAGATCAGAAAAAAAGCTCAGTTTAAATTTTGGGAACAATATGAACATAAATGTATATATTAGTTATAAAAATAGTATATAAAACTATTACTGTCTATTATCACTCTATGTAAATGTTTATATACATTCATGTATCATGCCCATTGCTGCAGGCAGTTCCAGCCAAACTCAACTTTTGTATGAAACAAGCCAACAATATCACCCATATAAGCAACAGTAAGCCATCTTCAGATTTTCAGTATCTTTCTTTTGTAGTGAAGGCCAGAAAGCTTTCTTGAAAACAGGATGGGGCATCAGGTTCTGAAATTGACAACCCTGCTAACAAATAACATAGATTAAGATTCTTCCATGGAGGTAGGAGAGAGCCAGCTGCAGCAAGGCAACAAATACAGCAGTCTTGGACTAGGTTAAAAATGAGCAATCTCCTAAAGTCCCCCTGGAGTAATAAAACATGTGAAAGTTGTTTTGTCTCCAAGAACTAAAACAAAACCTGGTGTTGTGAGAAATTAACTGTACAGCGAGGACCAGCATGTGGAAATCCTGTCTTTAGAAAGGAAACCCCTTAGGTTTTGCGGTGTTTTTTTTGTTTTTTTTTACCATGTACAAGATGGGGCTTCAAAAATGTTGACTGTAGAAACTTTGAGAAGAAGATACTCTCCATGTCCATCTGGAGAGCAATATGGCTGGAATGCTGATAGCAGACAAGCACTTTTGACAGCTAACCACTGACTTGCACAATACAAGATGTAGGCCAACGTCTGTTCTGGATTAGGTGACTAGATGAATCCTGCAGCAGTTTTACTTTTCTTAATGCAGAACACTCACAGCTTGATAGTCCCAGACAAAACAGAGCTGTGATTCTCAGGCCCAGTAAGAACAGAGCTGAAATGTTACCCACCTGCAGGAGGCTTTTCCTGTGTACAGTGTTTTAAAAATCAAGAGGTCTCAGATTGTCTCCAGATTTTTAGCAATGCGTATGTCTTGTGTCTGCAATATGTTATAGGCAATATACATGCAGCCCATACATACAGCCTTCAGGAACAAAACCCATTGTAGGATGAATTCAGATCTCATCTAAAGTTTCCTAATAAACGTCATTAAATATTTAAGAGTTACTGTGTAACCATAAATAGAATTGTAAAAAGTACCAAAAGACATGAGATTTTTGCACAGGGCAATTATAAGTGAAGACTTTAATCTTCATAGCCTAAAGCGCACACTCCTGGCATTGGGGGAGTTATGCATTTGTTTCATTTTCTTTCAGACTTCTTTTTTTATTTTCACCTGGGCATGCTACCAGCAGCAAATTTCATTGGACCAATCCAAAACAAAAGAAAACATTCTATAATTAAATTGTATTTATATAGCACTGACATATCACACAGCACTTTCCAAAGTTCATAGTCATATCACTAGCTGTCCCTCAAAGGGGTTCACAATCTAATGTCACAATCTAAAGACCATAGTCTTACCGTATGTCATTAACACACTCCGTGGCCATTTTGATAAAGCAAATCCAATAAACCTAACTGCATATTTTTGGAATGAAGGTGGAAATCCACACAAACATGGGAAGAACACACAAACTCCCGGCTGAATTTTAAACCAGTGACCTATCACTGCAAGGGTAAGTGTGCTAGCCACTGATCTAGATGGACATACAACTAATAAACCATAAACACAAAGGTTACTGCATAATAGAAGTGATCTGAGGTGGTAGAAAGGGGGCGATTTGCACCCTGACCAAGTACTAATAAGATGTGTTGGACTGGACCCTAAGTGGAGATAAATTGCCAATAAAATGTTAAAGTGGACCTATACTCAATAAACAAAAAGTCATGCACAGGAGTTACATCATCAGTGGCCATTCTTCATAGAAGTCTGCTGTGGAGCCAGCGGGAAACATGGCGCCTTCCAAGGATGTAGAGATGACAGGTCATGAACCTGCCATCGCTGCAGGGTGGCTGCACATTGGTAAGTATGTGCCATGTTATATGCTATATATGTTATTATGGCAGGAGCTCTTTACCCACCGAGTTTAGCTACAGTTGAAACATTGAACCTGCAGTCAGTGACACACAGTTAGCATCTACCCACTCCCAATTATGACTTGTAACTGGCAGAGAGAAGTCTTTTTGCACCAACTACCTTTGCAACTTTAAGATGAAATGTGACCAAATGCAAGGAGACTCAATGGAAGCTGATTCTTCAAGATGTGGAAAGACATTGCCATTAGCCATGTCTTTTAGGAACACCCATCTTTCATCATGCCAGTAACCTTTATAACAGCCAGCTCCCAACCCCAAAATAATTGGCCTAACTACTTCTAGTTATATACAATTGAATCCCAGGTGGAAGGCAGATTTTTGTGGTGGTGGGAGCGATCTGTTATAAACACTAACACTGTAGAGTTGCTTGTAACCAGGTGAAATCTAAAAAAAAAATATTAGTTATTTTAAGATTTTTAGTTTTATACCGATAATATATATATGCAGTTGGTGTACTCTAGACAGAGAGCTGAATGAATGCGTCTGAAAGCACTAAGGATCTATAGGAACATCTGGTAACAAGCACCTCTACTTTAGACTGCAGTGTTAGTGTTTATGTATGTTCCAAGGAAAAGATCTACAAAGACAACCTCATAAAAGAAATGTAGTTTTCTCTAGACTTCAACAACTCAAGCCACATTTACAACACCTGCAAAGAGTATGATGTGCCAAAAAGGAGCCGAGATCAAATTACTTTTCACAGAATATATTTTGTTAAATGCAAAAAGTATAATTTGGTTTCCACATATAAGAACAAAGATCTTTTTGTCGCTACAACTGATCATAATTATAGGACTTTGTACATTAGTGAGACCCTTTGAAATATTCAGCGTGTAACCTGGAAACAATTTAAAACAAGTGATCTTATTAGTGCCTTTTGGAGGTATGCAATAAACTGATGCTTTAGTGCCTTGATCATATGAATAATACCCACGGGATTTAGCAAGCAGAAATGATTGTGACTTAACTGGCTGGGAAGCGAGTAAAAAGGAAACGTGTTTCATAACTGTAAACTTTGTGTGAAAATAAAGGAAGACAGAGAAAGTTGTTGTAAGTAGACTTTATAAGATGACAGAGTATTATACTCTTCCTGTACAGACATTCCGGGGTCATGTACGGATCACAGTGTAGCATCACTGTTCAGCTGTAGAACACAATTGGCAGCAAGTAGCATCTGTTTATTATGACCAAACTTACTGGGCCTCACTCGTCTCGCAAAAAAAAAATCTGCGTTCTCTAGCCTGTTGTAAAGGTTCCCCTTTCAGACTGAAATTTATTAAAGTAGACCTATCAGTAATTTAACAAATATTCTTGAATACATTCCTGGATTCCTGGCAGGTCACAATATACAGCAATGGTATTATTGGTACCATTTATCATTACAATGGTCCTAAACCATCTGCTTTCTTATAAGAAATATATGTGCATAAGCTGTACCCTAAAAAATATAGCTATGGTCATCAATTCTTCTAAAAAGTTAAACAAGGTGTTGTGCCTAGGCATTCTTCTTCTGCAGCCTTTAAGTGGAGCTAAAGTTAAAAATACATAAAACAGGGCAGGCAAATTCCTATGTTTATTGCAGTAGGGACAGGCTATGTCTCTGAAACACTTACCTGCAGGTTTGCATTCTTCTTTATACTGTACGCTGAGCTGTTTATAAATGATTCCAACAGGGCTGGCTGCTGAGAAAGAATGCTTTCCCGTGTGTATGCACAGGGGTTACATAGTCTTGGCCTGGACAGTCAAGATGGGCGAAGATCCTGGACCTAGAGGATCAGGTGAAGATGATGAAGGTGCTGGTAAAGGAACAAAGATCGGGGAGTTTACCACTACCTACTACTACTTACCCACCAATCCATATCTCCCCTCCTATTGTGTGATACTTCCCCCACCTTCTAGATTGTAAGCTCTTCGGGGCAGGGTCCTCTCCTCCTGTGTCACTGTCTGTATCTGTCTGTCATTTGTAACCCCTATTTATGTACAGCGCTGCGTAATATGTTGGCGCTATATAAATCCTCAGACAAATTCTCTCCCCACTCAGTCTTCACTGGGTTTTCGTCTAGTTGGGCAGGTTAGATATTATAAAATCTGATTTTTGTTTTTCCAGTGAAAAAAGTATCACTTACAGGTCATGCACATAGCTAATATTGAGAATAAACATGAACCTGCAGCAAAATTATAGGATAGTCTGCCTGGGTACTTTGCAGAAGCAAGTTTAAATCATGTAAATTTATGTACAGCGCTGTGTAATATGTTGGCGCTATGTAAATCCTGTTTTTTTATTATTAATGATAATAGTTGCCTGTTTCTGGTTATTCCTGACAATGACCTCAGACTACACTTCCTGATAATGTTTCTGTCTCATTAATTGTTCCCATCTCTGCCCACCCAGGGTTACCACCCTTGACCTGACCCTCCTTACAAACTTACCTAACTTACCCCACATTAAAGGTTCAGAATGATTTTTATAGCACTTATAACGAATGAAACAACATAATGACCTTTTAATGTGTGCAGTGCACCCTGTCCCTGAATAATAACATTAACACTTGTGTTTATTATGCAGATGCTTCTGATTAGGTTAATGTGAATATTTCTGTGTCATTTTGATAGGTAGAAATATTGTGTGTATATTAGGTATCCCTAGAACATAAAATGTGAATAAAGTGTTGAAACGTGTCTACATTTGAGTGCGCACTTTTTTATCTTGCATCTTTTCATTTATTACAGTGCTGCGTCAGCAACATTTATCTATAAAAGGTGCTGCTAGATTGTGTATATATTGTATAAAGCGGAGTATGCTGTATGAATGGATGAGGTGCAGAAATATAACACTAATCCCTTAGAAGAGCGACTCCAACTAGAGATAAATACATTCATCAGTTAAAGGTGGTGGAATGTTTCATTTAATAAACCAAATGTAGAAATAATCAAGCCAGGTTGTGACAAGTATTTTTTAAACAAAAAAAAGTATAGTTTCCCAGAAAAACTTGGGATTTTGTTTGGACAACAGGTTAAAACATGTTATGTTATTTACAATCAATAAAAACAAAATGTTGAATATATATAATCGCTGCATGATATCTCCATTGGCATTCTCTGTGCAGGATGGTTGGTGAAACAAAAATGGGAAAATATGTTTTTATATGAATTGAATGTGTTCAGCATTTCTCATTATAGTTATATTCTATAGCTCCCTCATCCTGTGAAAAAGCAGCAATAACAGCCGTGAAACGCGTCGAGCAACATAGGCCCTGAAGACCATATATCTGATATGTATATGTGTGATACAAGCCGGAGCCTGGAGAGTGTACCATCTATATGTACTGTTTATTGCTACTATGAGTGGAGCTTATTTGTTATATCTATTCTATGCTTTGTTTTTATTAATTGTAAATACAGATAACATGTTTTAACCTATAGTATTCCGTTGTCCAAAAAACATTTTTTTTGTTGAATCGAAGAATATATTCTGGGACTGGACAGTTTAAACCTTATAAGAAAATATGATTATGTATAGGTATTTTTATGAATTTAACCCCTATATAGTATATGTGCCTTGATGACTAAAGAACCAGTCCTGCTCAAACTTCATTCTTTGGTAGAATCTAAAGAGTTAGATTACATACACATAAAAGTCACCCGAGATAAAAGGTCATGCCGGCAAAAATCTGACGCGTTGTCCTCTCCTTGCCGCTATGTGTATGGCTCTTGGAATATTGTTTCCAGTGACAATCACCTCATGTCCGTACAAGGCTTTAAAGTTGGCCTTGCATCAGATATATTTTTCATAATAAAGTGTATCCAAACCTTAACATTGAACTTTTTTCTTGTTCCCTTTTGAACAGGTAAATTTACCTTTAAAAGAATTGATGCTGTTACAAATCTTGCTATTTTGTTCTTGTGTCCTTTGTCTGTGCTGTTATGTTAGCATTATTCCTGCTACCTCTACCACTCTCTTCTATGTTATAAAGACAGGAAGAGGGGAAGGTGTTCTGTAATGTTATCCCAGGATGACATTTGCTTCTCCATAAATACGGTTTAGCCCTTTACACTATGTTACTGGCAGAATTACCAGATAAAAAGGAAACAAATCATGCTTTAGGTGCATGTATACTAAATAATGTTATACAACCCCCCGTGAGTAGTTAAGGGAACAATACATTTAACAAGATGATATCCGTTAAAAACAGAAAATGTATTCATAAATCTCATAAAAGGGAGTTTTACCAAAGACAGCGCACAACAATAATACACAAATGATTCTACAAACAAAACACATCATAAAAAGTGACCAAATACTAAATAGTATACAAGATTTAAGTGCTTTGTGCTTGAATGTCTTAGTATGCATGCCTGGTGTGTGTTATCAGAAATTCCCATGCTTTATGTAGGAAATTTAATAGAACTTATGGAAAATGCAAAAGGAGGATCTGAAGCACATAATTCAGATGGGAAAACCCAAAATTTGTATGGTAAGAAGATCTTCCTCTTGAAAGTATATAAGATATCGGGAGCTATATCAGTGCTCTAGGCTTTATTTAAAGTATCACTTTTGGGTTGCCTGACCCTTTAGGATCACAGAATGCCAGTTCATGCATAATTGCTCTGTGCATTTACTAAAAAGAACTTTGGTATCCCACTGGGGTTCCAAGTATCCCTACCATTTGTGACAAATTATCTCCCCACTCAGTCTTCACTGGGTTTTTGTCCAGTTGGGCAGGTTAGATATTATGAAATCTGATTTTTGTTTTTCCAGTAAACAAAGTATCACTTACAGGTCATGCACATAGCTAATATTGAGAATAAAGATGAACCTGCAGCAAAATGAACTTGCAGAAGCAAGTTTAAGTCAAGGGGCTGGCCTTCTAGAACCCTGAGACTTCATTACTGGTAAACTAAAACTCTCTTCTGGAAACTCAGCAGTGGTCAGTCATCGGGTCTTTGTTATATATATATATATATATATATATAAAACTCTGGAAATGTGTAGTGGAAGTGTGACTTCAGCCAAAATTAAATACAAACTTGACAGGAGTCCCTAACCATCTCCAGTGTCGTGAAAAGTTTTATTAGCTGTGAGTGACCCTGGTGAAGACACTTCTGTTGACTTCATATACTCAGTAATACAAGTAATACAAAGTAAGGAAAGTATCCCTAACAGAAAAAAGGAAATCCTGACAATGTTCCAAAGTGACAGCAAAAAAAAAGGTTACAGCCCAGAGACCCACTTTGCTGGTCCTTCAGTTAGATATCACTACAAACCTGGCTTTCCCGCTGACTATTTTTTACATGCTCAGCAGCACCTAATATTTGTATCCAATCCTAGTACATTCATTCTTAAAGTGGATCTTGTAAAAATGCCAAGTGTGCTAATATTTTACACCTTTCCCAACTTGTAAAAAACAAGTAAAATAATTTAAACATCAGGAGAAAGATATAAAAACATTTGTTTCATGGAAATCACACTCCAAATAATTTGACACTATGGGACAAAAGAACAATGTCCTAGATCCCGTGCTGCGGATATAAATCTGTGAAGCTTTAGGCACAATCAGATGTCAGTAAATGAGCGCTATTTTTTTTTTGGGAGCACCTTTAACATTTCTTGATATTTCTAATAAATAACCAATATTACTTTTTCAGTTCATGACTTTAAAACCATTTCACTTGCAAAGTTTATTGAGTATATTAGCTGCCCCCAGAACCTCCCTGACATCCTTTGGGTCCCAGGTTTTCATTTACCGTATAGACACATCTCTCTTTTTGATAGTGGAAGAGGCCCCTTTCCCCTGGAAATTGTTCAAACAAGTCTCAGACTTATCTATTTGCCCAGGCATTTGATTAATGCATCACCAACATTTAGGCATTTTATCTTTCCATAGTCTTTACCTCTCTTTTATTTGATTTATTTTATGTCTTGAAATGGTTTCCTTATACCATAATTGTAAAGGACTTGTGGGTCTCTGTGGAAGGCTTGTTCCATATAAATAAAATTTTATGCCGAAGTGATCAGGATAAATGTGCTTAAGGAAAACAAAGGTTTAGTGTCTGAATAATTATTGCTGATGTGGAAGAACGCTGAATTTAAGTGACGTAACCATGTTGTGACAGAGGAAATATAGAACTCCCCATCGCTGAATATTTTTTAAAATGCAGGCTTTAGGGTTGTTGTATTGTTGTTGGAGGTTGGTAACTTCCCAAATAGATTAAAGCTTTAGGATTTTCACCTCTAGAAAGTCAAACAGAAAGTGGAACTAACCCTGCTACACTCCCCTGTCCCTGTTCAGTAGCAGAGCGCTGCCATCATCTTCCTTCTTCTCTTCCTATAGACGATCTTTAGCCATTCCTATTGGCCGAGCTGGAATGACGTTACAAGCCCACATGAGTTAATTTGTTCCTGGTACCCATAGGGGAACCGGGGATGGCTAGGTATCCTGCAACCAAAGTTTATCTGCACTGACAAAGTTCTTTAAATCATGGGAAGCAGATAGGCAAGGATCTACTGTTGGATCATCGATTAGTATAGCCTCTGGGATTAAAAGACACATTTTATTATCTCATATGGCTTTATTCCCTACTGCAGACCAAACTATTATAGATTCATATAATTTTCTTTGTAAAAACAAAGAGCCATAGTCAGGCAAGAAACAGTCAGGCATTTTCCAACTCTACTTTGTAATTTGAAATATGTAATGTGCCTGGCTTCTTTTTAAATAAACCTATACATGTTTACTTTATTAAGTTTGTAACAGGTTCTGTTCAAGTTCCCACCTTGCAACATGCCAAGGCCTATTGCCCAATGTCTAGCACTGCCATGAGATGAGAGCAATGTTACTATGAGAACACTCCAGGAATGGGCTTATTCCAATAAGATTTCTATCACCTATGTCACCAGGAAAGCATGGTCACATGCCCATGTCACCTGGAAGTGTTGAAAACCGAGCCCAAGGAAATCATGGCTGGCAGGAAAGGTATCAAGGTGTTGTACATCGTTTCCTGTTAAAAATCACAGCACACCCGGATTAAAAGTACTAAAGTCTACTTGATAAAAAGGTGTGGGCCAAGGACAGTAAAGCAAAGCAGGATGTTTTCCAGCCACAAAGTAAAAGGAACTGTATCTCTAAACTGCAGCTTCTAACATACAGAAGTACAGAAGAAGGGAAATCCAACGTTTCCGGAGTGCACTGGTGTTCCATTCTTGGTTCCATGGATGCATTACACACATGGTAGTTTATCATTTTTATTTGGTGAAAACTCATTAAATGCACAATACCTGTCAGAGAAAATGACTTATCTGAGGATTTCCTCACTTGTGGTAGAATTTGTCAGCCAGTAATCTCAACTAAGATGATAAGAATAAAGATATCCTATTGCTATTGACCTCCTCTGAAACAAGATCAAATTGAGGTAGGTATAGAAAGTATGGAACAGCTATCCAGTGAATGGATTACAAGCATAGATATGATTACCCTGAACCTTTATTATATGTTACTTTTTTTTTTTATTTTCATGCCTCCCTAAAACATTCTATATATAGTTCTATTATATAGTTTTAAAAAAGAAATCTAAGAAAAGCCTCTGAATTATTAGTGCCAATATATCTAAAATAAACTCAAACAGCCAAAGAAATTACACAAATCCTGTTTTTTTGTTTTGGAACAGGAAAACTTTATTGATTTTAAACAAAAACATACCTCTAAATATAAAATATTTTCATATAAAGTCATATATTACTAACAATGTACAGACAAAAAACTGAAAACAATCAACCACATGGACCAGTCAACCCCAAAAGTCAGGTAAAGCAACATTGGCTTTTTTTTGGTGAACATTTGTACTAACCCTTTAGGGTCAGGTAGGTAATTTGACCGACTTAGTGTTCAGGGTGGCTTAATATAGGAAATTGGGAGAAAAGTGAAGTAGCAGAGGTTAAGCCTGGTGTAATGGAAATCAGGGTTTTCATGGTAATGACGGTGACAGATAACCTAGACAGCAGACATCTGATGTTCAAAATATTTTTCAACAGAGCAAAGATAAATTGCTTAGGACCTAGTGTACAAAAACACATTTGTTATACATAAAAAAGCAATGCTGCCAATTACTGTACTTTGTAAAGGTTACAATTGTGTTGTAGACCAAGTGTACTTTCTTACCCATTCTTCCTGGACCTTCAGCTATTTTTTTTATTTTTATAGGAGTAGACATGGCCATCCTGAGGTTTACATCATTCAAACAAAATCTTTTTATTACTGGCGCTGCCCATGCAATGAATTACCAGGTCAATCTACTGTATCCCACCCCACCACCCCTCTATTCCCTTTGGCTGTATGAAAAGTCTGATTAAGCCTAAAATGGCCAGAGTCGGTCCCTGTGCAACATCTCTGACTGGCCTAGCATTATCACGTGCTTTTTTATACCATGAAGTATTGGTTTGGGTATCTGACCTACATAGACTGTTTAAAGCAATCCTTTTACATTGATGAAAGGGCCATGAACACCATCTCTGTCAATAAAAGTACATTTCTGATTGCCTGCACCAGTGTCCTTCCTGAATCAGCTGGATGTGGCAAATGTGCAAAGACCATTTTGTTCCCGCAGACCAATCCTTGTACACTTATAATGCAGAATACTGAAAGAGGGTACTCTACTTCCCAATATTGGGTCATATCTGTGCACCCTAACTAAACAGGCATTGTCTTAAATCCAGTGTAAAACACTTTTCTGAAATCTGGATAACAGAGCCCTCCAAAAACACACAGGCAACTTGACTCACATAAGGGCATCACATAAAGCTATTTCCATGGCCTATGAGAAATTCTATTCACCCCAAGTGAAAGTACACTCTGGCTTATGTATTTCTAGCCAACATACTAGACTAGGGCAAGTTATGCTTTGTCCATACCTGCAATGACTGATAACATCACATTCTTGTTTTTTAGTTGTTTTCTTACTTGTCCTTGAAAGACAGCTAAAATATCAATTTACAAAAAGAGTTTTTATCAAAGGATGACTTGCACCTGTTTTTAGAGTCATATTAGCCAGGGAAACAAGAGAAAGGTCTCTTTATTGACCAGGCTTGTAAAACCAGATCACTGGTGGAAGGCTTCAAGACGTAATTTGTTTGGATCTTCGGGGTGGCGCAATGCAATTCCGTATCGAAGTAACAATTCAATATAAGGAGGCCAAAATTCCTCTTTAATTCCAATGTAAGGGTCGTGAGGAGAATCCATAGTTTTGCTGATGAGGGTCTGAACGATAATAAGCAAGGATTAGGAAATTAGTAAGTGGTTGGTATAAATATTTAGCTACAGTTAAACTAACAGCCATTTGCCTTTTATGTAGTCCCATTGCTAAAAGAGGTGTACAGCTAGTTCAGTTTTTTTTTTTTTTTTACAGTATCTGAATGGTGGTTTCTCCACTGAAAGATGAAAGTTCATAAAACACACAATTTGTTTTTTTTTGTGTTTTAAACTCCTATTTGCTGCGCAATTCCTCTTTTCTTTGCCTCCTCTATTCCTTTGTCAACATATATTTTTTTTGTGGTTGCTCAGTGCAGCTTTAAGACTTGTACAGAGGTAAGAAAGACATCAGATGACTGCCAATGAAAATAATCTTTCATTGTTGCAAGCGACAAGTAAATAAATTAGTGCTGTGCACCTCTCACCATTCTATAGCGTTACTTAGGTATGTAATTTATAATTATTTGTATCATAGTGGAAATATATTTTTGGTTGGGTTAATTGGTTATAGGCATTCTTAAGCTTATCTTGCATCTGAAAAAGGATGGAAGAATTCAAATCAGTTTAACTGAGATTTATAAACAAATGATATGCATACACTTACCTGTGCACTTTTTTCTGCTAGCTTATATGTAGTAATAAAACTAAAGTCTGAGAGAGAAGTTACTTCCTATAAATTGTAAACCCATAAAATGCTTTCCTTTGAAAGTCATTAAGCTATTTGATTGGTTTGCAGTGTATAAATCAGGAGATGCACAATAACAAGTCTCTAGTGTATGAATATAAATTGATGTCTCACTCTCTTATCTCAGTCAATGTCACAGTGACCTAAGCTTGCAACCAAATGCTTTACAAATTAGGATCACTTAGACAATAGGTTATAGTCTGGGGACAATGGCTTGGAGAGGAAGGTTATTATGAGAATGCTATATTGAATTTGGCAGGACAAAAAAGCAATATTTTCCATGATTGTTATCATATAACTAATTCTGTGTAACTCATCCATCTGATTAGTATCTTGAAGGGTTAACAAAAAAAAAAGGATTTTTTTTTGTCTTGACTAGAATTATATGTTTACTGGTGTGCAATCTGTGACTCTTTGGGATTTGCTATGCAAACTTTAGAGAGGTTTTGGTGCTTATTAAAGCCAGTAAAGGAGAAATATTCTTTAGACTGGATTTTAGTTGTTTAATAGTTTGGTTTGTTTCCTTCACACTCAAATTTTCTTGTTTGATGGATTGTCCATCTATGTTGCATTATACGTTTTATTTTTTTTTAATGTTTGTCCTGATTTTCTAAAAATGGAGAAGAAAAATCAAATATGAATCAATTCATGTTTAAGGTGGCTTTTGGTAGCACAAATATGGAAGCATTGTTTTGTAAAGTGGATGTAATACCAGTGATCTCTAGCTGTCTCATGTGTTGTCTTTCCAGCCTATGACTGTCTTCCAAATAAGTTCTCGGACTCCCATGCACAGACATTGAGACTGTGCACAGCTGAAAGGAATTTCGGAGTATGTGCTGCAGCCAATGAGCAGTTAGTTTCCCGAATTCATTCCTGTCCCGCTATCAGCTGCTAGGCCTATTTAACTCACACCCCCCCCCCCCCCGCCCAAGTTCGAGGCTCAGCATTCTGGATCCCCAGCCTGTTTTCTGCTATTATGCCCATGTGTGTCCTTCTGCTTTTCTGGATTTTGACCTTGGTTTATCCTTGACTCTGCCCGAGATTGCTGTCAGCCCTGACCTCAGCCTATTACCTGACCTTGCCTTGTCTGCCACCTTCCCTGACCTCTGCCTGTTTGACTACCTCACCCTGACTCGCTTTGTTCCTGTCTGAAAGCCATTCGATCCCTCTAACCTCAGGTGGGGAAAGCCTGTGGGCCACCACTAGGATCACCAACTCACCACTACTTGTGGTGACCAGTGGTCACTTAGATTGGGCACCTAAGGTAATCCCCTGTCACCTGCTGGAGGGGGGGGGGGGCACATTTGACAATCTCCCCATATTATTATTTAACTTGACTTCTGTCAAATTTTTACTGCCACCTGCTTTCCTTTTCACTACCTGTATGAAATAAATTTAATTCCATAAAGCAGCCCAGTCTACATACACTGATCAGCCAAAGTATTAATACCACCTGCCACCACCTGATATTTTGAAGGTTCCTCTTGTGCCTCCAAAACAGCTTCTGAAGGTTCCCTGTGGTATCTGGCACATTATTATCCGCTTTCCTTTCTGTACAAGTCATGCTGAAGCAAATGTGAGAGTGGGTCATGACACAGCAAAGCACCAACTCCCAGTGACAGATAACAGAATATATAGAAAGAACAATTAATTTGCATGTCACACAATCTTCACAAACAGCAGCAAAAAGATTGAGTAACAAGAATAATTCCGGGAAAGAAGTAAAATCATTCAGTAAGCTACTAATGCTATCCAGTGAACACAGCAAATCTAATGAATTCAAAAAATCCCCAGTTTCAGCTTCCTGCATCCCTAATCACATTCAGACTTCCAACGCAGGCTGTAATCTGATTGGTGGCTGTAAGAAACTTCAGAGAGCTCACATTTTCTTTTCCATTAAACTCTGTGTGTTATAACAGCACAGAGACTGTTCCAGCATCACCAGAAGGGGAGTTTACATTTTTCCAGAAGATGGGCTTTAACAGCTACAAGATGTACAATTTAATATATATTTACCTCTAAAATATCAGCTAAAGGTATCCATTCCACTCTTGGTGATTCAACTGTACCCTGAAGACAGACATATGACATGAGTTACATTACAAGATTATTATATTTTACCTAACAGAATTATAATTTTCTGATAACATACATGTAAATAAGAGTCCAAAATCAGTTTTATTCTGTAGAGAAAAATTAGGAATTGAAAATTAGCAACCCATGAAAGCTTCCTTTTCAAGGAGAAAACACAGGTGTGTCTGGATTCTTGCTAAAAATCAGTAAAATTGCTTGGTAATATATTATCAGTAAAATATGATACCCAACTTCCTTTATAATATATATCCTTTTTCTTTTTTTAACAAAGAAACTTTCACTTTGCCCACAAAGGAGTTCTAGCTTTAGCTTGGGAATAGTAATATTAGACCTGAAACATTGCAATGCTGTCAAGCAAAACTTTACTAATACACTGCTGATATTGTGTTGAAACTATGATAACCGTGGACCAAAAAGGAGTATCTTGTGCAGATATTTTATGGATTGTTTAAAAGTGTATCCTGGGTGTGACTGAAGAGGGAACCATAGTACAAGTTTACTACACTTACTACTTACATGCTATACTACTTGCATACTTTTGGTGTGCAGGCTTCCTTTGGATAGACAGCTAGCACTTTACATTTCACAACGCAATCAGTTTATTGTACTAAAAACGATGGGTTTCTAAGAGCAAAACATAGAAAGATAATTATTTTCTGATGGAAGTTGGAGTTTACAGAGTTGGGCTTTCTAGTATGTAGAATAAAAAGAATGATAGAATAAAGCACACTTCGTCCCATGGTTTTATTAAGCAAAATATGCCTCCAGTAGGACACAAGATACACTCCATTGCACAATCTGCCAATAATTCTTTTTCCTTTTCTCCAATGTGCTATGGCACAGCTTCAAATAACCTTTGACAGAAATGCATTCTTAGAGTTAGTATTAGTACAAGGCAAGCCATGTGCCCACATACAGTGAGAAGTATGTTTGCTTTATACCTGCAAGCTAGAGGTTTATGTTATTATTACTACACAATATCTATATAGCGCCGACATATTACGCAATGCTTTACAAAGTTTATAGTCGTGTCACTAACTGTCCCTCAAAGGGGCTCACAATCTAATGTCTCTACTATAGTCATATGTCATTAACACAGTCCAAGGTCAATTTTAGGTGGAAGCCAATAAACCTAACCGCATGTTTTTGGAATGTGCGAGGAAACTGGAGTACCCGGAGGAAACCCACGCAAACACAGGGAGAACCTGCAAACTCCATGCAGATAGAGTCCTGGCAAAGATTCGTACCTGGGACCTGGCACTGCATGATGCCTTTTAAAACTTTTAACAGTCTAGCTAGACTGCATACACAGTAATAAATGAGGACTTTTTTTTAGTTTTAAGTCTTTTTGCAGCAAGGGTGTTTAACACAGCAGTCCAGGTCTAAGGAAGCTCTTAATTATGTTGTTTATGCAGCTAGAAAGCATTAGAGTAATAACCCCTAAATTGGGCTTTAAACAGAAAACTTTACTAAACTAATGTTTAACATTGTGACAAATAAGAAAAGGTAGAATAAAAATTACCTTTTTCCTCTTCACTCTCTTATCGGGTTCCTCTGGAACAGGATAGTGTTCTGATAAAAAGTCTCCAAGTGCAGCTAATAATTCATCCCTGTAGTCACTCAATTTCTGAAGCTTCTTTTTCAGCTGTTCATGTATACTTGATTAGGAGTTTAGATGACATCAAGATTAGAAACACACATTATTTATTTTCTTATTAGACAAAACACAGGTGCTTTTTTTTCCAAACGTTCTCTTATTGGCAGTAATCCCAGCATTCTCATGAAGAATTATATTTTATGTGGGAAAAAAACTCACCTGATAAGATGTTCATGTTTTTAATAGGATGAGCTAAATAGTTTCTTACTTACAAAGCATGTGATTCAATGTTTCTCAATTGTTTCAATTTCAATTATTTTTTTATATCAGCAGATCGTTCACTTCTCTAGTATATAACCATTTGGTCCAGGTGACTTAAACATAGAGCTGAGATCAGGTCATAAAACCACTGTAACTGTGATTCACACTTGTTTATGCCCAGTGATGCCATCGGTCCTCTGAATTCTACGTAATAATATAATGAGAACACAGCACTGATGATGTGGCAATACCACAACATAATGGCAAGGAGGTCATGTCATAGGCCCTAATTTATTAAAGCTCTTCAAGTCTGGGGAAGATACTCTTTCATCAGTGAAGTTGGGTGATCCAGCAAACCTGGAATGGATCTGCTCCAGAAATGAAAACATTTACTAACAAATAGCTAATGACTTTTAGGAAAACCATTCCAGGTTTGCTGGATTAACCAGCTTCACTGATGAAAGTGTATCTTTTCTGGTCTTGGAGAACTTTAATAAGTCAGCCTGATAGTATGGGAGGAAGCCTAAAAGGGAACTCTAAAGTTACATCTCCACATAGTTAGCATGAATTTACTCCAATGCTCCAATCCAAAAATTCCAAAAAGCCAATCCTTTAGCTACTAATGCTTTCCAGAAAACTCAGTAACTGTGCTTGGATCAGAAAGTGTGAACATTTTATACTTATTCTGGATATTCGGATAGGTTTTACCTATCTACACTTAGACTACTTAAATTACAAATAACAATCAAGGTAATATTAAATAAGTACAGATACAATTCTGGCTTGAAAAAAATTTTTTTTTTTTAATACCTGTTTTGGGAAATATTAGATGCCTGAGTTTTCAGATCATCAAGCTTGGCTGTAAGGGCATCTACTGCCTCTTGTTGCTCTTCTAACCAGCGTTCTTCTCTAGACACAAAACACAATAAAAGAAATGTTTCCTTTGTACAAAGTATATTTAAATTAGCATATAGGGAAATTCCCTGCTATGAGGTGGTCTGCAGTGTCTATGCAGATAGTGTGGATGGCTTATCCAAATAGGTATATATATATATATATATATATATATATATATATATATATATATATATATATACACACACACACACACACACACACACACATACATACACACATAAAAACAGCACATTTACAGCTTTTCTGGGCAAAATGCAACAACAATTAAAAAGAAATGTATGTTTCAACAAACAATGTTACAGGGTATATAAACATATCTATGTAAATTTCTGGTTTGATCATGCCTGATCAAAAGTTACAATCAGGCAAATTAGCATGCTGAGATGTTCATTTCACTGTCAGACATATAACATTATTCTATATTTGACAGTATCTTTGGTTTATGCATTTGTTAATCATAAACAGGATTGTTATCCAGCTCATAGGCTAGGATGTTCCATGATGTCCTTTGGGCCAAGTTACGTTCTGCTACATGAAACAGATCATACGCACACTGTGCTGGAGACAGCAAACCAAACCCCAAAGCTAACGGCGGATTCAGAATTTTCTCTATACTTATATGATTTTGGAACTATTTACTACAGAAATGTTTACTTTACACTTATGAAATATTCACTTTAATGTCATCTAGAGATTAAAAAGAAACATATGCAATAAAAATCAGAAATCTAACATTCTAAAGACGAGAAGATCTTACTTTTCATAGGAAGAAATCATAATAGTGTGGTAGGTGGTAAACAAGCAGGGTTTCGGTGATAAAAAAGCATTGTTGGCTGACCATTACATGGTAGCACACTTAAAGCATGACATATTAGCTGATTGCACACATTGTCAGCACATAGCCCAATAAAACTTTTAGATTTGTATTTATAGTGTTGACTGGGGGAGGTTATAGGTCAGTTTTTAAATCCATGTAGGCAATTCTGTCACTCAAATGACCATGCCTAAGCTTTCTAATAGATAGTGTAGGCCACAGTCAAGAAGTGGAGAAATATTGTAAATTGTCCAGAGTGAAATAAGGAAATGACCACTGAAATTACTGATTGTCTGGCTGTTATGCTGCACCACTGGCTTCAATATTTTCAATGACCTGGAAGACGTTTGTGGCATAGAATAGTCAGAGGTCCTGATCAGCATACAAGTTGCTGGTTAGTGATCCAAGACAGTAAGCAAGTCAGATGTTCAGTATGGCAGCCTCCCTGTTTCTTTTAGAAAGGGTTTTTATTACTTAAGAGACACAGAATTGACTGGACCAGATCCATTCCAGGTTAGCTGGATCACCAAGCTTCACTGATGAAAGTGTATCCTCCCCAGCTTTGAAGAGCTTTAATAAATCAGCATAGTTAAGCATCAACTATGTAGCCCGAGGAGCTGCAAATTAAATAAATGTAATTTTTTTTTTAATTTTGGTCCAGACTCGTTACACATGTGCAGGCTATTCTTTGTTTGTAGCGGAAGACCAGTACTGGTTCATATAAATATTATGAATACAAGACTGTGCCAAGCAGGACATTCACAGGTTCTGATCATGGAGTGTGTGTTGGCCATATGTCTGCAGCACTTCACAGAAACAGCAAGGGGTCTCAACACAGCAGCCATAGATCATATACTGATATACAAGACTCCTGAGTTTAGCTGTTCCCCTGAAACCAGCCTGCAGGTAGTAAGGCCTGCAACACATTTTATGCTACTATGTGTACATGTTAAAAATACTATTTTTTTAATGTACAGTAAAAGGAGCATACTTCTCCAGATCACTCTTCAGTTTTTTGTTTGTAGCTCGAACATTGGAGAGCATCATTTCAAGTTCCTGATCAGTTGCTTTCAGCTGGAAAACAAACAGATTAACATGTTGTAGCTATATTATATAATGAATGGTAAAGCAGGTTTACAAAAAAATCTAAAACCAGGGATATCTAATTATCTCACTTAAAGCTGACTAAAATACAATGAAGCAATGGGATTGGCAAGGAACAGTCAGGCTGGGGAGGATAGGACTTACAACAGCTTCTAATGCACACCAAGAGAAGCTCATAGACAGGGGTGCTGTAGATCTGAGCAGTGTCAGACACTGATGTTCTGTTCCTTCAAGTACATACATGGTCACTCCCTGTCATGTAAATTTAGATTTCCAAGTGGTGAGTAACTGATGTAAAGTAAAGAGGGTGTACTTTTAATTACCTAGAATGGTGTAGAAAAATAAAATATCGCCTAAATGTAAGTTTGCCAACTGCACATCTTAATAAAAGAAATGAATTTTTAAATTTGGATGAAACTCCAAAATATTAAAATATTGCTGTAGATATAACCTACCTTTTTTATACGATGCTCATAAGGAAACTACTCTTCCAAAAGTGCCTGATGTTAATCTTAACATTGGTCCTTGTCTCTGGTGCCTATTCACACTTAAAGCCAACTTACATTTTACCTAGGCATGCCACAGGAAGTTGTTTCAAAGCCAGTGCTTGCATATTAAACGAGCAAAGAGAATCTGCAAAGTTTGGATGACAATTTTCCTATTTTGGGTTGAGGACCATCTCTCCCAAGTGAGTAAGCTGCACCAATTACCAAGTACTAGTACTGTTACATGAGAGAAAACATGGCGAGACATTATTCACTAAACCTAGGTATGGGTATTTATTGGAGTGCCCATTGGTATAGGGTCGGTGGGAGGACAAAGGGAAGCATATGCAGGAGAGGAACCATACAATAAAGTGAACCTGTTGTTTTACCTTACATGGGAAAGCACAAATGAATTTTCAAAAAACTCACAAAACTGAATTTTATAGGTTGTATCATAAAAAAAGGCTCACAAGTCTTTTTTTGGGATGACTAGGTGTACAAGTGCACACAATGTAAAACTCCCACTTTTAATCCAGTTGTATTCATTGAATACAATAACTTTTTACTAACCTTTGTATCACTAATGGGAAAGAAAGGGGTAGCACTGCGAGGCAATTACATTTTACTACACAAGGCTATACATCCACCAAAAGTAACTTGCTGATTGGAAGAGTTGGCTCAGAGAGAACCACATCAGTGAGCTGCTGCCCCTTTACTGTCCCATTCATGCGAATAGAAAACTAGATAAACATAAATACATTTCTGTCACTTAGAAAGGTAACATAAATGTGATTTAACAATGGATCTAGCTGTTTTTTTTACACATAAGGTTCTAATAAAATCACTGGCAGTGGTCTGGGGAATGAAACTGGCATTAGACATTACTACAAGTGTTCTTTCCTTCATTTTACAAAAGGTTGAAAATCTCTTCAACCATGCACAAACATATTCCTCCCTCAGTAAAAGAGGGCACTTGTGAACTCTACAACTTCTGAAATTGTTCAGCCTTAAAATCCTCCAGTATGGTCCCAGGCAATCTAAAAAGCAAGGTGTTACAGTCTAATAACTATTTCCACGTAAACACAGAAAACCAAGGACAAAAAAGTTCATAAAAATAAATATGATATCATACTCTGACAGGTCAGGAGTTTCATCAGGCAATTTCCAGTGATAATAAAAGAAAATTCTATTTTTATGAACTGTGACATGAGCTCATGAAACTCTGGTTAAAAATGTGTCATGTTGCGCTGCTACGCTAGCTGACGTCAGCCAAGCAAAGTATGTTTTCAGGGCAATTTACTGCTGGAGCACTAAAAGGAAGTGGCTGAATAGAGCTCTGCTTATAGAAACGATCCTGTGGAAAAGTCAACCTAATCAATAAGTATTCTACCAGGAAAGAAAATGGGTTCATATTCTTCCTAACACAAGTCTGCCAATAAACCATACAGCTTATAGGAAATCCAATGTGAGGGTTACCTCTTCTTTTCCAGCGGCTAGCAGAATATCCTTGTTCTGGGAGATTACTAAGAAACATAAAATAAATAGTAGTTAATATTTTTGTTTCTATGGAAACATATTGACAGAAGACAACTTCTCAATTTCCTCACTGTCTATGAAATCAAGACACGTATGAATGGTGCCAAGAATGACAGCATCACCCACAACGTTGGATGTCACAAATAAACGAAGGACCTTAACCATGGAGGCCTTTTAATTGGGAAGTAGCAGAGATTTTCCAACCCTCGGTAAAAAGCTAACAAGGAAAACTTGATTAATGGATTTCTTCTTTTTTTTTCTATGATCTTAGAATTTGGAAGAGGATGTAATCTATTCTTGTTAAATCTTCTCACTGTCTCCATAAAATCACATGTATGCTCATCAAATTGTTGAGGTCATCGGATAAAGGGCAGGTCTTATGGGAAACATTACTAAGATATTTAAGCCAGAGTTAGCCAGACACAAAGCAGTACAGAAGTAGCTCTATGTGAACAATTAAACAGCTCAGGAAAATATTATAGCAGACATTTTTTACCCATGGATTCACTAGACTGATTAAGGTTATTTAAGGAAAAAAAAAAGGTTTATTTATAAGTAATAACTGCCTTAAAGAGATACTTCACCATTACATACTTGTAAGTCTTCTTCATATTTCTACAACTACAGTCATTTCAGGCAGCTATGTTCCTTTATACTTTAAAGCCTAAAGCTGGTCACATATATGCTGTAATTCAATTGTGCAATCTAAAGAAAATCAGTTGTGCATAAAAAAGGACCTGCTTCAGATTTTCAGCTCTTTTAGGCCAAATACTCCTCCCTGCCTCCTATGCTGCAGGCTCAGCACTAATTGCCTTGTCGTTCAACTGTAATATGCAGGAGGTAGGATGAAGAAGGTAAGGATTGGTACTATTACGTAGAACTGAATCTCCGCCTGTTGAAATGCTCGGGATTTGGCCATAAATTTATATTATCAGAGGCTTCTATAGCCTGTAGGTGGACTGAAGAAAAGTTCATCATGTAGCCACTACTGGAAGCACTGATTAGTGTACATTCTAAAACACTGAAAATATTACTTCCTAAGAGACATAACTGTATCTCCTGTTGGCACACCTAAACCTTTCTGCTAGCAAAGGCCAAAAAGGTAATGCACACCCTGGGGAATGATAGCCAGGAGTTTCTGCAGGGGGCAGCACTGGAGACAAGGGTAGTATTGCATCACTTTAGGATGTACCACGGGCTCTGTTTTATCATGGCACTGCTCCTTTCCTCCCCTGGAATGCAGCATTTAGTGGGTACAGAGGAACTGGTTGACTTTGTAATAATCAGTTATTAGGACTGGGTAGGGGGGCTTTTGAGGCTTTCGTTAGCACCAGATAAATGCACAATGAAAATATTATATGCAAAAAGTATACACCACCTTTATAAAGATTTATTACTGAACAGGATGTTAAACACCAATCACTACCATCTGCAGTGATAAAATTGCTTGTATGTTGTGCACTTTCAGTCAGTGCAGAAATTACAGGAATGAAAGAATTAAAGTGAAAAGCACCATAAATGAAGGAGTAACAAGTTTTATTTAAAGTCTCCACATCTCGGCTATGACAACAGTCATCTGAGGGCTTGAAAATTCAGTTATCCCAGAGGCATATCATGGACCATGTATCAGTTTTGGGAAGCAGTAAAATTGGTGGGTTTGTTCCACTTTAAAGAAGAATTCTTTAACACTGCTGATATCTAAACTGTGCCTATAAGCAGAACCTTGCTCAATTTCAACTTTTAAAATAAATGGTCTAACATCACACACCACAAAATATATGATAATACTACTGTCCTCAGCTACTCAGACAATCCCATTGGATAGAAGGCTGGGAATTAGCATGGATTTGCCATAAAGTCAAGGCCCCAATAACAAAGTTACACTAAATCAGAAAGGAGCACAAAAAGTAGGATGTCAGCAAGCATCTTTTGGTGTCTGTTGTAAGGTAAAACTTTACTTCAAAATTATGAAATAGAAAATAGCTTTTAAGAACCTACTGTACTTTACGTGGACACATTTTGATATTGGTAAATGATTGCAAAAAGCACAAAGAATGCAACATTAAATACGTTCACCATGTTTATCTAGTGCATTTTTAGACATTCTGCAAGCTGCATTTTTGACCACAGAAACGCAAAAAAATAAATAAATAAATAAACAAATGTATTTAACACAAAGATACAGAGAGATCTTTCTCCTTGGTACAATGCATACAAAAGCACTATCTCTAAATGTAAAGCAAGTTAAGAGTGTTTCATTTTACAAAAGCAAAAACTGAGGCCTGTACAGATCTGATGCTGGCCATACAGGCAACTTTCAAGCAATATCAAGACAACCCACGAATACTTTTGACTTACAAACAAGATGTACTAAAATCTCATCAAGCTTTAATGTATTAATATTTTTAAAAGTGTTGTTTTTACAGGGCTGTAGGGTTGGAGTCAGAAGCAACTATTTGTAGCAAAATTGTACCAACTGACCTCAACCCTGGTTTTTTATTTTTTACAAGGTATGTCATGTTCTGCATGTGTTTAAATGTCAGTATTTTATCATACACCAAGTGACTTGTTGCTCAATTTAAGATAGTAGACAAAAAGATAAAAGTCATTGCTTTATGAACCTGCAGCCAGCCCATTGTCATTTATTTCATTTTTCTTGGTTCCATTCACTCTAAACATGATGGATAAATCTATTGTTTGTTAGATTTGTGCTAGAAGGGATTCAATTTGATGATAAATGATTACCTTTTTTAGTTCAATTGTTTTTTTATTTGATACAATTTGCTTAATATGGCCAACAAAGTCAAAGAAATACTTACTGTCTGGTGTCTTGTTTTGCCACAGTTCATATTCTGCAGTTAGGGCCTTTACTTTCAGCATTTGAAGATTTAGCTAGATATAAAAATAATAAAAAAAGGGTTTATTTAGAAAATTATTGATGTATGTTACTGTAAAAAGGGGCAGCGGAAGCCAATATCTACAGTAGAAACCCTAAAGTAGACCTGTAACTATCTTCCCTGTTTACAAACCCACATCCTGAACATATCTGAATTTATAAAATATATGGTATAATCTTTCAAATACTGTAACTCTAGTCATTAAAAAGCAGTCATTCATTCTTGATATCAAAAAACATTTCCTCAATTTCCCTTACCCTAGTAATCACTGTAACCTTTTTAATATTGTTAATAAACAAGATTTATATAGCGTTGACATATTAGGCAGCGCTGTACAATAAATAGGGGTTGCAAATGACAGAGGAATAAAGACAGTGCCCTGAAGAGCTTACAATCTAAGAGGTGGGGAAAGCTGCATACATTTGTCAATAAAATGAATGTAGAAAGGTTCTCATCTGTGTAAACTTGCATGCAAACAGGCAAGAACAGGGAATATCACAAAAGTACTGGGATATATATGATTGCATGATCCCTCAGCCATCAGCTCAATCCAGAAAATATATCCTAAATCTGAATAATGATTGAGCAAATCTGGTGTCAGGCTTTTGGTTAAAACACAAAATGAAGTAATTGGTGCTGATGGATGCTTTCATTGGATGCTTACAATAAATGATCTTGGCATAAAATAATCTAAAGGTTACCAATAAATGTAATGAAATAGAAGTAGTTGAGCTGAGATTCTCTGTTGAGAAACCAAATACTCCTATTATATCCCTGTAAACTGTTCATTCTGTATAAATACAACGAAATGTAATCATTACAGATTTTTTTCCTTACATAAAACATAAAAATAACGGAGGGGTCATCCCAACAAATCAAGTACCAAAAAAACAAACCTGAAAAGGAGAAAATAAAAAAGTATTTGTTCAAAGCTATTGGAAGACATCTCACCTGCACATCAGATTCTGGTAATTTTTCTGCATCTAGAACCATGAGTTTCTTCTGACACTGTGTATGAAAACACAAAAAGGTAAGGAATTGTTAAACAAGGCAAAGCATTATTTGCACCTCAACATTGCAACATAAACCCCATGCAAAATAGGGAAAGAATTGCTTTTCTGTTAATGTCACAAGATCTATCAAATCAATGAGCATGCGCAGAAATCTTGGGCTATGCAAACACAGCACTCCTCGCTGCTCCCTACGGGACACAACTCTGCACTGTATTCTCCTTCCTCTATATGGTACTGATGCCTTTGGATCTAACACCAATTTGAAAAAAATCTTTGTGAGCTGTGAATAATTTACATATACTACGAATCCACCATTTCCAGCCCTTCTGAATGGTCTGCTTCAGGAAAAAAAAAAAACATATTAATTGACCATCCCATCCCTATGCCCCATCAAGTGTAATAAAAGAGGTGAACAGAGCGAATAACAGCTATTTTATACAGTCAAAGCTAGGCTCAGTCTTACCAAGGTTCAGGAAATTCCCTAGATTGTATCATATGAATACTCCTTACTTCACTTCAGAAAAAGAGCAAAATATAGAAAACAGGCTGAATGACAAATCAGAATCTAATTATTGATAGGCAACATTGGGGCTTATTTATTAAAGTTCTCCCAGGTATGAGAGGATACACATCAGTGAAGCTGAGTGATCCAGCAAACACATCCAATGAGCATGCGCCGAAATCTCGGGCTATGCAAACACAGCATTCTTCGCTGCTCCCTACTGGACACAACTCTGAACTGTATTCTCCTTACTCTACATGGTACTGATGCCTTTGGATCTAACACCAATTTGAAAATATCTGTGCCAATTCAAGCAACCCACTCCAACCCACAAATATCCTGGATCCAGCGCAAGCCTTCTGTTGCACTTCTATAACAGAACATCCAATGAACATACATTTCGTATAGCGCTCTCGATGCATCCCCTGAGGAAGCCTAAGCGGCGAAACGCGTTGGGTTACGAGACGTTGTTATTGATCTCGCTCCTATACAATTTTTAGTATACTATGTCGGTATGGGAAGGACCCTCCAAATGATTATACCTTGAGTGACAACTTTTCTTTTTATTTTTGTTGTATTATCAATACAAACATTTTGTGCTTCAAAAAAAAAACCCCAGTCTTTGTTATCCTTCAAATTATGTATATAGGGAGGCAGCCCCACTGAAACATTACAGGTGATTAGAACCATTCTTTTTTTTTTATAATAAAACTCACCAGGACTGGAGAAGATAGACTATCATGGGGGAACCTGGATGGATTTCTTAAAAATAATTTGCTATTATTTGACAAATGTTTTGAATCCTGGACCAGATCCATTTCAGGTTTTCAGGATCACCAAGGGTCTCCCATAATAATCTTTCTTCTCCAGTCTTGGAGAGCTGTAATAGATCAGGGCCAGTAGCTGAAGTGGTGAGAAGTTGGGGAACCATGGCTGGTAAACTGTATGTCGGCTTCATGTTTTAAGTTTTTATTACAGTTAGTAACAGATTTTTTCTGCCAACTTGTACCATTGAGGAAATTTCTCTTCACTTCCTATACCAGAGACACAATGAGATGTTAGAGGAAATCTCACCCTTTAGAGGTTTCCCCCTTTCTTGGTTACAATGTCTCACTAGTAGTAACAGAGTTCTAAAAATCCCTAAATATATAGTTTTGCCCTACTTTAAGTATACTCTGGGATGGGGGGGGGGGGGGTGCTGACTCCCAACTTTCCCCTTCCAGAGTAAGTGTCTATTTATAAAACATGGGATCAGACATTCCCTCAAACATCTCCTGGTGAGAATCTTCCAGGTCTAGGTGTTTCAATGGCAGTAATTAGTTTCCACCAGGAAATGTCAGATTTCCTGATTTCTAAATAAAGCCCCCAAAGTGACTGGTACTCAAGAATTTTAGGATAGACTGACCCACTTTAATGCCATATTCTGGTTTCAATAGACATTCATTATTGTGTTACACAGTCCAGTCACAGCACGGAGAACATGCTGCCATATTGGTCTGTATGAACCTACAATAATTCTAATAACCTTTTCCATTAATTCCTCTTTTTATTGTGCATAAACTCAGGAAAAATCTATTATTATGGTCATCCAACCAGAATTGCATGGTTGATTTAGGTAAGAAGACTTTAAATTTTATTACATTACATCATTTTTATTGTATCTGGCACACAGACTTTTTTTTTTTTTTTTTAGAAAAAAACCTTTTTCCGTGACAAAAGTTGGATGGGAATAAATAGTATACTAGAGCCAAGGCCATTATACGATGTCAGGCAGACTCCCAATGTGATGACAACTTTACAGTCTAATCGAGGCAGGTGATTTTTATTTTACAACCATTCATACACGTTTTTATAACTGCTCACGTTTGTGGATTTCCAAAGAACAGAACTTAGAATTTAGGAACATTCATAACCACCGACATAGATAAGAAAGACGTGAACATTGCTCTTCACCACATACCAAAATAAAAACAGCTCACCCAAAAAAATAATTTACATCATCCCAAGAATGTGTGAACCTTAAAGAAAACTCATAGCAACATACTATAAATCAATGTTATAATTGTTCAATTGGATCAACAATCTCTCTAATATAACTTTATAATTATTATAGACAATTTATTTACAATATTTTGTGCATTTAGAAACATTTTCCCTTTTACCAATTAAACAATACAGTACATGGTATGTATTTATATGGTCAAATCCCCCTTTAACTCTGTTGCTGCTGGAGCCAAATTTTTGTTTTCTGCACATGTGCTAAAATGCATATTTTTGACATAAAATGTTGCCTAAAACCATAAAATCACAAATTGTGTAAACAAATGGTAATGGCCATTTCTTTGCCGCATGATAATAATCCAACTGTTTACTGTAAAACTGTATTTCAGCATAGAATACAATAAAATATGGTGCAGACAAAACACATTAAAACACAAAACAATTATGTTAGGACTTGAAATGGGGACAAACTAAGGTACCCAAAACATTGCCTTTAAAAACTTTTATAGACTTTTCCAATATTATTAGCTCTAGTATTTTTCACTCACCCTGACTGACTGAAGAAGTTATTTCTATTATATTCCACAAAAAGGTTAATATTTTAAAAATAAATGTTATTGCTTTTTTCACAAAAGGCTGACAGGTATAAATAGCGTAGATGCAGGGACAAGTATACTTTATGGAGGCATCAGGGATCTCTTGGATTCCCCACCCCCCATCCCTTCAGTACAGAGCTGTGGTCTATAAGCTGCGTTTCTGGTTGCAGCTGCGGAGATCCGACAGATTTGAGTTAAGAGCTGGGTGCTTCTAGGTCCACTATTCCGATAGGAGATCAGGAAATGAATTGTTCTTCCCTCTGCTCTCCATTCTGAAAGCACCAATGAATATCCCAGGCTCAGATAGAAAAGGTGGATCCCCTGAAGCACGATATCACAAGTGAGGCAAAACAACATGTAATGAAATTGCAACTGGAGTTTTTTAACATCCAAATAACTACTACAATATGTCATTGGCAATTGTTGATAACCAAACTGCCTATTTAAGATGAGGTCTTATTAATTCTTTGTTCAGAATATATTGCTCTCTCATACATATACATCCTTTATAGCAAGAAAGTATTTTGCTTGCCTGGTATTGCAAGCTTTTATTAAGTCATTGACCTACCAAAAACTGGATCCTTCTTAATAATTGACTCCCTAATTGACTTTACTTTATATTGATCAGCAATAAACCACAGTTGACACATACGGATCTATTTATAAAACAGGGAATCTGACATACCCTCAAACATTCCCTGGTATGAATCAATTACTGCCATTGAAATACTTGGACCTGGAGGATTCCCATGAGGAAATATTTGGGGGAATGTCGAATTCCATGTTTATAAATAGAGCCCATAGTTTCCCCATCCAACATTATCTGAGTAGGAGTGCATTGTATAGCAATTATCATAAAACAGCACAAAAAAATGTTATTAGCTAAATCCTCATTACCCTGCACCCTTCACAGGTTCAGACATATAAGAGATAAGCATAATGATAGCAACACACACATCAATATACCTATACAATTGATTATTCTTTACAACTGAACTAATTGAAATGAATCAAAATGACAATTTAAAGACCCTCTAGCATGATAGGCTGTGATGGAATTTTGGCAATCCCTTTCGATTAAACAAATATCTGAATGTATATCAGAGAACTGAAAATTATTACATGAATTATTCAGTCGATTGCAAGGTGCAAAACGTTATTGTGTCTGTTGAATTGTTCAATATATGCTGAATCACGTTTTGGCAATGACACCTAAATCAGTCCCAAATCACTACAAATATGGCCACCTTGAGGATCTGCTGAGCTAGTTAGGTGTATTCTTCACAATGTATTGTTTAATGCTGGGATCATTCATTTTTTTAATGACCAGCCTGACTGCATGCTGGGAGTTTGGGGGATTTTTGTATTGTAGATGTGGCCAGGGACTTTACATCACATCTTATGGCATTACACATTGTAAACATTGATTAGGGAGCAAAATAGTTTAAATGTCACTTTATTGCTATTCTTTTTATATAAAAAAATACATTTTTAGAAAGTGTTAAATTCCTTTAAAGGATCAGTAAAAAATGCAACAGTGCTAATAACATTTAATAATACATATCTAAACATTGCGATAACCCGCTACTAATCACAGACATACCTCCTTCATTTCAGTCCAAAGGTCTTCACACTCCTGTATTAACTGATTCTTTGCTTCCTCACTCACATTTGCATCATAATCCAGATCAGGGGGTAACTCATGTTGGTATGAGGACATGTGTCGTGCAAGCAGCTCTGTCTGGAAGACAAATAACTCCATGATGAATCCAATCCACCAATAGCAACATTTTAGAAAAGGCTTATTTAAAAAATACAGTAACATACAAAAGGCTTTGGGCAAAGCATAGAATATTTATGCCTAATGTGTACTACTGGAAAACATAGCTGCTGACATTGATGTCCTCCTGTGAATGTTTTCAGGCTGGTATTGCTTATCCAATATTACTCAATGAAGTGCTATAATACCAAGTATCAAACAGCCTACCAATCACTTACTCCTCGGGCTACGTACACACGTGCAATAATTGTCGTTGGAAAGGATCTTTCATGATCAAATGACTGCTGTACATACGGCACCATTCTGCTGTATAGAGAGGGGAGGGGGGAGAATGACAGGAGGAGCACCCTGCTGTGCCTTTTCACCCTTACTTCCATTCCGATTGTTCGTCATCTGTGGATCCACCAGGACGGTCGTTCGGATGATGAGTGCTGTACACACGCAAAATTCTCGTCCGATATCAGCCCTGAGAACCATTGCACGTATAGGTAGCCTTAGGGATAGCCAGTCTTCCCAATCTCTGTTCTTACAGGAGACAGTGGAAAAGATTGGGTAGACTGGGTGGACAACCCTTCGGTCTTAACCCCCATGCCCACTACCGCTCCTGTTTTATTTAGGAGTAACAAAAATGAAAATTCTGGAAGCCAGGTCTCTATTACATCAGACCAGGGCAAGATATATTCTGTTGTGGTTACCAAGATTGGCACTCAAAGCTTTGCTGCTTGCAGTATGTTAGTTGCATATGTTTGATATGACAGGCATTTCATAATACATAAAGCTGGTTATAAGCTCCTTCATTCATATTGCAGCCCTCCAGCAATCATTAGATAAAAGCTGTATAATGTAAATTTTACACCCGCTGTCTGGGGATTGCTAAAGAGATATGATATACTAGTGGGAAGAATAAATAGCTTAAACTAATCTCTTTACACAGGAACAGTTAGATGGGATACCAAGGAGAATACCAATGGGAACTCTAAACTCACTCATTGGGCAGGAAATAGAAAGCTTACAACAGTCTCTATGTCTTGCTAGATGGAGTAACCAGAGCAATATCCTCAGCTGTAAGTGAGCTGTCTCCAGTCTCTTTAAACATGATATCAGCTCGTTCTCTGGGTTCCCCATAGAAAAGATTATCTAATAAAATCTAACGTTGCAATCAATTTAAAGATAACTTTTATACTAATGGATTTACCTACCTCTTTAAGAAGTTCATCTAGGTTGTCCTGCAAAAAAAGAAGAAGAAAGAAATTGTTAGAAGTAACACATGATACCGACCCTAAAAATCAGTAAATAAAAGCTTACAATGAACTTGTTACAAGCCTTAGCATATGATAAGAAAAAAGCCAGAGGTTTCTCTGTTAGGAAAGGTACTCCGTTTACCAACAGCATAAACATTAGGTCTACATATACACGTCAGATGATTCTCGTCCAATTCGCTTCTGGGCTGATATCAGACAAGAATCTGGCGTGTGTACAGCATTTGTCCCACGTCATTCATGGATCCGACCTGGAGGATCCACAAACAACGAACGATCTTAATACAAGTGTAGAGGAGAGAGCACAGCGGGGTGCCAGTCTGTCGTTCTCCTCCCTCCCCTCTCTATAGAACAGTGCTGTATGTACAGAGCTCATTCGTGCATCTTTCATTTATTTGTCATTGGAAAGGATCATGAAAGATCTTTTCCAACAACAATTATTGGAAGTGTGTACATAGCCTAAGAAGTCCCGATAATGGTCGATAACATGATGTATTGACCAACTCCCTGTATATCCTAAACCAGCGGTCGTCAACCGGTGGTCTGCGAGAACATTTTGGTGGTCCGGGGCTCTGCAGCCCTGGGTCAGGAAAAGGACCCTGCTGGGGGGACGCTCCGGCCAGAGCCGTGGACCATGTCCTCAGTACAGTTCCCAGGCTCAGGGAAGAGGGCGGGTTGTGTGCCTGGAGACAACACGCTGTCATTGCAGGCTTAGATCTGCGATGGGAGAGTGGGCGGGGTTATGTCATATTTGACGTCACTCTGGGGGAAGTTCCCCCCATTTGTGTGACACCCGGCTCCCCGCGCATGCACGGTCGGTAGCCGGTGATTTTAGTGGTCCGCGAGACCGAAAAGGTTGGCGACCACTGTCCTAAACAACAAAAGAAAAAAAGCCCAAAGAAAGAGCTTGTGCCCACAAAGCGGGGGGAGCCACAAAAAGTTTGGAGTTTCTGTGGTACCAGAAGTAAATAGATAAAACATCAGTGCTTTATATGAAAATATTTTTAAAACTCCAAACTAATTCAAAACATACCAAACAAGATTTGTGTTATATAAAATAAGTGTACAGTTTCTCTTAAAGGCAAAGTTTCGCTTATTGTGACAAAGATGGTTAATATTCACTGAGACCCAACGCATTTCCCAGGGGTGGCAGCTGCTGGAAGCCATGTAGGATCAATTGATTACTGCAGGAAACTCCCCTTTATCTTCATTACTGCCAATGTGTACTCTAGCAGCCCAAGTTCAAAGAGCAGGGCAAGAGGGGTTCTGTAGTCTCAGAGCATCATGCACAGCTGCTCTGCTGGATTCCAACAGAATTACATCTCAATGCCCTGCATGAAGCTGCTTGTCTGGGATAAGTCAATGGGAGGGAGTGGGTGAAGATAAAGAAATCGGTGGAGCTAGGCTTGGTGCACCTAAGAGCAGTGAATAGGATGAAAGGATAGTCTGCAAGGGGGTCGCTTCCACGCAGGCCGCCCGTGCAAGGGGGTCGCTTCCACGCAGGCCGCCCGTGCAAGGGGGTCGCTTCCACGCAGGCCGGGTCACTTCCACGCAGGCCACCCGTGCAAGGGGGTCACTTCCACGCAGGCCACCCGTGCAAGGGGGTCACTTCCACGCAGGCCACCCGTGCAAGTGGGGTCACTTCTACGCAGGCCACCTGTGCAAGGGGGTCGCTTCAACACAGATCACGTCTTAAGAATTGGAAATCTCTCCAATAGATTATACAATGATCCTTCCATGCCAAATGTTGGGTCAGCTTTTTTTGCCAGCCCCCCAATTCCCTAACACAAAATGCTTTAAAAACTTCACCCCACAAAAAACAATACCTTGCCTCCAATCTTTATGTTTCAGCATGGCACAGGGGACATTTTGTGACTGCTGCAAAGCGCCCCATGCCTTGGCAAGACATCATTCTGGCCCCTGACATGGACATTATTTACATATGGCTTTCTAACTTTTTTATGTTATAGGAGTGCTGAGGAGCTGACCTAATATTTAGTAATGAAGGTTCACTTTAAGGAAACATTTACTTCAGGCTATAGACACAGGGAAGCCCTCTTCCTGGGGTCAGGACTAATACTCGAAATGTCAGACTAATATTACCTGTCCTACCTATCCAGCTCAAAAATGAAACCCTGATTGGTTTCTATGGTAACCGTTCTATAGTAAATTCTCCTCTGGCACATGAGCAGTATTAGGGTGTTACCATGGTAACGAGATGTCTTGGTCCCAGCCTGGTGATCCTCACGTCCAGCGTACTTCTAGGTATTCTCCCCCAGAAAATACAGAAGAAGCGCGCGCCTACTTCTGATAGGCCGTGACGTCATCACCTGCAGCCAACTCTCTGCGAGTCTCATCCTAGTGACGTGCCACCAGCAACATGTCGGAGAGAAAGCGGCGGGCTAGGACTAGCAGTAGCAGTTCTTCTTCTTCTTCTTCGTCCAGCTCCAGTAGTGAGGACGAGAAGAAGGCGAGACGAGATGAGCCGCAGAAGCGAGAACAAGAGGAGGAGGAAGAAGAAGGCTGGGTAGGGCCGCTTCCAACAGAGGCGTCACAAAGCAAGAAAAAGCGGGGTACGTGAGGGGATTTGTAAGACTACAACTCCCAGCATGCACTGCTAGACTCAAGTTTAGCTCTTCAGGGGTTACAGGTTATTATTCTTTTTAACTACGGTTACCTGATCACTAAAATGTCAAATAAACCATAACCATTGTAAAAGTTGTAACCTGGTGATCCTGCCATTAGGAGCCTTGTCCAGTCGCTTCCTTTTATAGGGCGACAACTCTGTCTGAGTTGTGCTCTTGTGTTGTCACCTTGTCACATGACCTGATGGAGCCTACAAATGGCAGTGGTGATGTACATTGTTCCTGCTCAGTTATCATTGATTGAATCCATAACTACAAACATTTACATTATGCGTCAGAAGAAGCTGCCATTCATTTCCTATACAGTTTCTTCTCCGTGTTGCTGATCTCTTGCAGGAATGGAGGGGACTTGATTATTCTCAATCAGTCTCCTCCTCACCCTATTGTGACTGCACATTGGTATACTGAGCCTTATTAATAATATTAAACAGGATTTATATAGCGCCAACATATTATGCAGTGCTGTATATTGTATATTCACTGTCACTGAGCTCCTTGCATGGTAGCATCTAACTGGCTCCTTGTGCTGCTTCTCCCTCATCCTCTATGAGCTCAGCTGTGTAGACAGTACAGTAGGCTGCAAGAATCTGGTACAAAGTTGAATTCAGGTATTTGCACAGGTTGTATTAAAAAAAAAAAAAAAAAAAAAAAAAAAGGGGAAGTTTATCAATCTGTAAATGATTACATATCCCCCTGGAATTTAGCTTTACCAAATAAAACTGATTTGTAAAAACATTATTATATGTTCATGCTTATGGAGTTTTAGTGTTGGGTACACTGTATATTCTTTTACACAGTATTTATATAGCACCATCATATTACGCAGCGCTGTACAAAGTCCATAGTCATGTCACTAGCTGTCCATCAAAGGAGCTAACAATCTAATGTCCCTACCATAGTCATATGTCATTACCACAGTCTAAGGTCAATTTTGGTGGGAAGCCAATTAACCTAACTGCATGTTTTGGGATGTGGGAGGAAATCGAAGTACCCGGAGGAAATCCATGCAATCACGGGGCGAACCTGCAAACTCCATGCAGGTACTGTCCTGGCTGAGATTCGAACCTGGGACCTAGCACTGCAAAGGCCAGAGCGCTAACCACTGAGCAACTGTGCTGCCCAGTTATCAATAAAAGATAATTGCCCTATCAGACGGTTTAGTTATTTTGATCCCCCCACCCCACTTCTTCTTCAGATGAAATAACTTTATCTCTACAGACACATTCCTAACAAGACAATAAGCTACTGTCTGGTTATTTTACATAAAGTACCAGTTTTTGCTGTCCTCCTATGACTAGGCCAGAGATGATCCCAGCCCTGGCTGAAGAGGAGAGGACACCAGAAATCTTTAGAAGGTTAACAATATCAATTATGCCAATGTCTCAGACGGGCATTGTGCTTACCATATTCTGATGCCCAGAAAATCTGCCTGTGGTCAGGAAGCTACATGCAGCATCTGTGACCACTCATATTGAATTATTGGGGTCAGTGGGGGGCAGTTGAGTACCTTCACATGGATCTGCTCACATGCTGGGTGGTAAGAACAGGCTTAGTAGTTGGGGCTGGTCAGGTGCCAGCCACCAGAGAACTCACAGCTATCTGAACACATCATAAAGTGGATATAACACATATCACAGCTGTATTATAAAGCGACGTTTACACATTTTTACTTTTCTCCAGTGCTAGAATTTGAGCATGTTTACCTGGACAACCTACCGAGTGCTTCAATGTACGAGCGCAGCTACATGCATCGAGATGTCATCACCCACATCGCATGCACCAAGTAAGTCTTCTCTTTATAGTATAAGAAGCTATCTGGCTCAGATCCTACCGATGGATGATTATAAATCATAATTGTCTCTTAAAACAGGACAGATTTCATCATAACTGCTAGCCATGATGGACACGTCAAGTTCTGGAAAAAAGTGGAAGAAGGAATTGAGTTTGTGAAACATTTTCGGAGTCATTTAGGTAAAGTCAATTTCATGTTAAATGTATTCTAGGGGCTTAATTTATAAAACCGAGGATCGGACAACCCCTCATGGGAAACTTCCAGGTCCGTGTGTTTCAATGGCAGTAATTGATTCCCTCTGCGGAATGTTGAGGGAATATCCGATACCCTGTTTTATAAATGGAGCTCTAAGTATTCATATTTAATTTCTTTTTATGTCATCAGTAGCAATTGTATATGGAGGATGGTAGATGTATTGACATGATCCTTCCAGTGATAAAGAATCTAGAGTAGTATGTACTGCATACTCGTATATAAACCACGGCACCTTCATTACTTTGAAAACTACATTACCTCAAATATAAACCTAGGGCACAAAAAAACAGCAGTCACTTCTAACATTCAAAACAGTAACGTAATAAGCAATGCCAGGAAAATAATTGTTAATAAAAACATTTTTTTATATGAGGAAAATTTTTAAATCATATGGACTAGGTCTGTTTATTTTAATTTTTTTTTTTTTAGTTTTTTTGTACTTTTGAGTTAATTATGATGGGTCACTTGTCCCAAATGATCTTTTGTGCATTATCGTTGGCTTCCAGTAGATGGTGCTGTGTCCTCATATTACGTGTGTAACAAACTAATAATGTCTTTGACAGCAATATGTAGCTGTGGATCCAACTAATGTTCACACTAACATGGTATTTCATAGGTTACTTACAAATGTTCTTTCTCTTTATAACTGGCACTGATCTCTTGTCTTCTTGGTTCAGGTGTTATAGAAAGCATTGCAGCCAGTTCAGAGGGAGCTCTTCTGTGCACAGTGGGTGATGATCAGGCAATGAAAGTCTTTGATGTGGTCAACTTTGACATGATCAATATGTTGAAGCTTGGGTAAGTACTACAGTGTTCAGCCCAGAATTTTTTTAAGCTGGGTGGGAAGAAATTGGTGGCAGTTCTTGTAATGTGACCCAACTTTTCAGTAACCACCCCGTTGTTTTTGGGTGGTTCCTGAAAAGTGCCGGGTGGTGTACCAGGCTAAAGGGGGCTGGGGAGAACACTTTACTATATGCCAAGGTTACACTTTGGCAGTGGAAAATGAAAAAAAATTCTCTGTGTTAAGCTGCCAATATTCTTCAAAGCAAACAGTTACTTCTAGAGAGGCTTTTCAGCTGGGGGTTTATGTGCATGAGCATTTGAATGTTCCACATGGCAGAACTTTGTGACGGAGACTTTAATTAAACTGTTTAAAAGTACAGTACCCTTTAGTTTTTTATCCAGCTTTTGGATTGATGGTTTAAAAGAAAACCCCTTGTGACCATCCCTGGTAGTCCTTAGAGGGAATCTTAATCTCTACTCATTAAATGAGCTCCAGGTTTAGTTCATTCAACATGTGATAAGTGGTTAAAGCTAAATGACATCTAGAACTCATTTTCTCATTTGGGATTTGTTTTTCTCTCCATGTTGAATATTTACCTCTTCCTTGACACCACGTTTTCCTCTTTATTCCAGCTATTACCCCGGGCAGTCAGAATGGGTGTACTGTCCTGGAGATGCAATCTCAGCAGTGGCTTGCTCTGAAAAAAGCACAGGGAAGATCTTCATTTATGATGGCCGAGGGGATAATACACCATTGCATATGTTCGATAAGATGCACTCCTCCCCTCTAACAGCAATCCATCTAAACCCAGTGTATAAAGTGATAGTATCATCAGACAAAACTGGAATGATTGAGTATTGGACTGGACCTCCTCGTGGGTACAAATTCCCTAATAACATTAACTGGGAGTACAAAACAGACACTGACCTGTATGAATTTGCTAAGTGTAAAACCTGTTTGACTGGTATAAACTTCTCCACGGATGGTAAAAAAATGGCCACTATTGGAGCGGACAGGAAAGTGCGCATCTTTCGGTTTTTAACTGGGAAGCTAATGAGAGTTTTTGATGAATCTTTAAGTGTAAGTAAAGTGGTATCTCCATGTGTGTGGTTTGTTAGTTTGCGAGAAACTGAGAAAGCTTGCCCTTTACACCCTAATGTACAGAAAAACTTGGTGAATGAAGAGGCAAGATTTAAATATATTATAAATATATATTTTTTTTGGTTAGGGTAAGGAAGAGTCAAACCCTCTATCAAGTTTTTTTTTTTTTTTCCCACACTGTAGTGTAGTAGTATATTCAATGTAGTGTAATAACTTACATTAATTACACATTAGTGGTGCTTCTGAGCACTTACCTTTCTTGGGTGCCTAGCAGTTGCCAGCAACAGGCAGTCACTGCTAGGCTTTTGGATTTTGTAAGTAGCTGCAAAACCATTGCAATTTTTTTTCACATTTTTTGAATTGAAACTATTTGGTGGAAAAAATATTGAAGGTCTAAAAAAGTCTGCATAGTGGTAACAAAAGCTTCAATTTCAAATCTATATAGATGGCTGGGGACAGTACAATGCCCTTGAATGTTGCATGTACAGTCAGAAACAACACACAATCTGTTCCAATGTTAATTATTTTTTTTTCAAGTTTTATAACCCTAAAACTGCTTGAAAAATTCACTTGAAAAAAATTGCTAAAGTGAACTAAACCTTAGGTTGTGTTCAGAATGGTGGTGAAGTTGCAGTTGGGTTAATGCTTCCTCACACCAATGAGCTACTGATTCGGAAGAGATGCTACATGTACAGAGATTGAATGGGGGTGGCAGTGACTGGTTCAGAGCCATTCACTGTCAATCTGCAAAGGCGGGTTCTTTAAGAATCTGTGCCACACTGCAAGGTGCCAGCCTCTGAGAATTGTGCAGGATTTCTGGCTCCCAACTGCCCTTATACAGCCAACCTACACCTGACACTTCAGGTCTCTGCTGTGGACAACAAATGGTTAATGATCTTTTAATCTGACCTGTAGGAAACTTAACATGAGAGTGGCAGCTTGTTGGTTATGCTGGCAGGTTTAAGGCTACATACACACATCAGATTATTCTTGCCCGATAATCGCCTCAGGCTGGTATCGTACGAGAATCCGGCGTGTGTATAGCGCTCGTCTGACGTCGTTCATGGATCCGTCCTGGCAGGTCCATGAATGACCAACGACCATAATGGAAGTGAAGGGGAGAGAGCGGCACAGGGTGCCACTTCATCGTTCTCTCTCCTCTCCATAGAGCAGAACAGTGCTGTATGGACATCGCTCGTTTAGTCTTTTGTACTTGGAAAGGATTGTAAAAGATCCTTTCCAACAGCTATAATTGAACGTGTGTTGTCCTGATTCTATTAGCAGACCTGGCAGGCTGCCCAGACTCACTGAAAGTTCCCTCCTGAAATGGGAAGCTGTGTGATGACGGCCAGTTAGCCAAAACTTCAGGACACTCTGCCCAGCAAATTTGTTCCAGGGAGGGAAATGCTGCCTTCCTTCCTAATGACAACACAAATGGAAGGCAAATTCTTTAGGGCTTCTATAGGGACCCCTGTTAAATTTTTACGGTTTTCTGTTTAACCCTCTATGGATTTTTCCTTGATTCCTGTCTGATAAAATGTTGTCTCAGGAACAAAAAGTGAAGGCAGATCTTCATAATAGGGATCCAGATAGCAAAAAAACCCAACAGGGGTTCTAAGGACTTGGTACTGGGTTACACTGTCATACAAAAGCCTTTAGTTCTACTTTAAATCCTTAGGTTTCAGTACACATTATGGGAGCTTTCCTGTAATACCCCCTTTGTTTTAGAGGTCCTGTATAGGGGCAGTAATATTGCAAATGACTCTTTGTTCAGTCTAGTTAGTGGCTCATCTATCATTTTTAAAAAGTTTCCAAAAATAATAATAACCACCATCCAACCTTACATATATTTCCATCTATATCTAAATCCTTATTGGCCAACAAGTAAAACAATGGTTCTGCAGTCATAGTGCCCCGTGTTTGAAATACATCTATAAGTTTAGCTTGTTTAGGAGGCTGATGAAGCTAGTTTTAAGAGTAAACATAGATGGACCAGCTGTGATTTTTTTTTTTTTTCTTTTCTTTTAATAGAGAATATTACATCTAATCGTTGCCATTGAATTTATAATATTGCTTGTAATTAGTCGCCGAGGCTCTTTATATAAGGAAGGCCATATTTTTAGTTTATAGCAGGAATGGAGAGGATGACCCCCACACATTATAATGTCACATGACCTAGGTTCTTAGCATTTGGACAGCATTTTCAGATACATTTTTCTGAAGGAGTTTAGTGATTTTGTTTTTGCATCTCCATTTAAAGTTTAGTTTCACAGATACTAAATTTCTAACATGCTTTGTTCTGTAAGGTATTGTCCTAAAACATCACCAGCTGTCTCCTGTAAAATCTTTCCAGTTACTTCTTTTTTTCTTTAATTTGATAGTTTTATTTTTGAACTGGTAAGGATTGAGACTTGGAAATAAGGAGAGGCAGCTCCAAATTTCTATGAAACTCCCAACAAATTTCATTTTATCCAAATGACTAGATTGGGATCTGAGTTCTGCAATACACAGTATTACTCCACACAGCTTCTGTAATGGACCAGAACAGAGGCCCAAGGAATTCTAGAGAAGTGCTTAAGCTTCATGGGAGCAGTGCTTAGATAGGCAAGGGGCCATTATACATCTTGCTGGAGAAAAGAAGGGAGCAATAGGCTCATAGCAGAAGAAAGATGCTGGAGTACATCAATGTAATATTCCCTTTGGTCACTGCTAGAAAAGCTTAGTAGGAGACATCATAAACCTCTCTTTGTTTCAATAAATTGGGGCATGGTGCTCCCAAAACAGATTACTGGCAACAGGTAATATTGGATTGAGGGGGTCCAGATGTGTCATGACAGGTAAGCTGTGTACGCCTTTCAGGGCTTCATATTATAGCGCTGCTTTTTGATATAATCTTTGCATCCTTACTCCTGGAATTTCTCTGATGTAAAAAAGATAAAGAAATGATATGCAATAAATTATTGAATCACAGCCGGAAATGCTTTTTTAATTGTTTAAACTTGTTCGTTTTGTACAGAGATCAAACCTTTTTAGTTTTGTAAAAGCCATTTTAATATACTATTTTTCATATATGTTGTCCTGTTTTCTTTTCTGCCATAGAACCATGATAGAACTCCGCTGGGTTGTTAGGGGCAACCTATGCAGTTCTTCTTTTGGGTAATGAGCTCTCTAGTGAGCCCAGTTCATATGAAAAGATCCCATGTGATGTAGGTGGTTCCATATGTTTTAGACTGAAGTCTTCCAGGGGCTGAGTGGTCACTAATTGGAATAGTTTGTGTTGTTTGTACATGAAGCTGAACAATATAGGAGTTGCAAGGAGGGCATGTTCTGCTGTACAGGCTGTTTGACAGCTGTTCACTAGTGAGAATTTGTGGTTTTGAGACGGCTTGATTCGTGCCAGATGCAAGACTGCGTCTGGTATGGAAGTGATTTTCACTGCAGCTAACAAATTCAACCTGTGCATTGCCACGTATTATCTGTAACCTGGTCATTTTATTTGTTAGCCCCCTGCAGCTTTTGGATTTGTAGTCCTTCTACGTCAACAGCATGCTGCCAAATCATTAGCTGGAGTTTTCTTCTTACTGTATGTTTTAGGGTTCTTGGTTACAATTAGAACACATTGTAATTGCTGGATCAGTGTAATGTTTTGACTTGAGCCAGCCTATGGTGATTTTCTCTTTTCATGTGATCTTTACAGATGTTTACAGAGCTGCAACAGATGAGACAACAGCTCCCAGACATGGAGTTTGGAAGACGCATGGCTGTGGAACGGGAGCTGGAGAAAGTGGATGCCATTAAATTAATGAACATCATTTTTGATGAGACGGGTCATTTCGTGTTGTATGGAACAATGCTTGGCATCAAAGTGATTAATGTAGAAACAAACAGGTCAGTGGTAACATAAAAAAACAGACCCCAACCTAGTTTAAACACTTGCCCGTTTCCTACCCGCTGCATTCTAACCATTTATTATACTTTTCTGACAATGCACAATACTTTATGCAGTTTCAGTTCTAGTTTTGTACTTTTGGCCTGGATTGGAGGCAGCATGTATGCTGGAAATAATTGCGTGCTATGGCAGAACAGCCAAAATGTATATCTTGATTTTGCAAACATTAACCATTGGACCTGTTACTAGTGAATCCAGAACTGCTGTCAGTTTTGTATCAGTATATACATTTTTATGACTGCTTAAAGCGGAACTAAAGTAAAAAAAATTACACTTACCTTTAATCCAGATCCCTCAATGGCGCTGGACCTTCCCTCGATGTGGTCCCGAGCTGTCCTTGAATTGTTCTTAGTCCTGAAGCAAAGGAAGCGCTGAGCACTGCCATCCTCAGTCTTTTTTTCCAGTCTTCTTGCTACATTACCTGATCTCTATTTGCGCAGGTGTGGGATCGGATTATGTAGCCCACTGCAAATGGGGGGAAAAAGAGAGCCGATCTCACTGTGCATGCATTAGATAGAAATGTCTTTCCCCTTAGTGGAAAAAATGCCCCTTCTGCACATGCCTGAGATCAGGCATGCACAGAAAGAGCAGCCAAAAGCCTCCTGGGATGTGTAATGTAGGTATCCCGAGAGGCTCTGCTCTGCCGCGGGAATCAAGACTTAAGTGGGTGGTGCATATAAAAATAAATCAGTTAAATTTTTATTTTATATATAAGGTCTACCCTTTTATGTAAAGTAAAAAAATTACGTTTAGCTATGCTTTAAAAGCTTCTTTTTATCATGTACCTGAGGTACAGCAAACTACAGTATTGTAATATACGGTTTTGTTTTCACTGGTCACCTCCTATATAACTGAAAAGTATATGGTAGCTACACTAAAAACACAAAATGGTGGAAATGCATTTTTTTTATCACAAAACGTTTTCACAGCTCCCAAAGGCTACCTTTTTATGTACAGGTTTTGTTAGATAAAATAGTAAAATGAGTTACATGGGTTACTTGAAAACCTCCTTTTGCAATTGCCCTCAATGTTCCTTGAATCTAATATGGCAATCCAACATATGACATAAAATAGGCACACTGCCTTTCTTGTCCTTCCATAGATGTCTACAACATTTTACAGTGTAACCCTAGTTTTTTTTCCTGCAGTTTGTTTCCTTATAAACGATACAGTTCACATATGCAGTTTATCCATATCTTTGCTATTTTTTTACATGAAATATCTAACACAAATTGATCAACTATATTGAATATAATTTTTATTTTTTATTTTTTTTTCCTGCAAATATTTTACTACTTTAATTGCACCATAATCTATCATACTATTTAAGCTCCCTCTAGTGGCCACAACTCTGGTTATTTTGCTATAATGCAGAGGATTCTACAGGTTTATTCTTGAGTTAAACTGTTTCAGCCAGAGTTTTTTTTCCCCTTCATTATTTTAGAAATAACGGCCATTTCATTTATGTAACTGCTTACAAGGCTTCAGAAATTTTACATGGATTGAAACATCGAAAAGGGTTGTTAATTAAACCGTTTAAGTGGCTCTGGTAAAATGTTTTCCAGGTTCCAGCAGTAGCTTTGCTATTTTTGACGAGCTTATGATGTTCTTCTCGGCAAAGTCAAATTATGATCACTTTGTGAAGCCCCAGTAATGTTCTGGGAGCTAATTTTGTTTTTCTAAACCACAGGATATAAAACATAAAATGCTTTCTATAATTTTTCATCTCGGCCCCGCTCTGTATAAAATTTCTCATCATAGCTGTTTCAAAGGGCACACAAAATTAAATATGCAATTCAAACCTCTGAGCTTTTTTAGCAACAGTTACAGAACTTCTAATAAATGTATTTTCCTTGCCAGCTTCAAAGTAGAAAAGAACTAGACTTTTTTATATATTTTTTTTTTTTTTTGTACACTACAAAGCAAGTAAAACTTTTTCCTCCTGGCAACAGTTAAAGCCCTAAGGAGCATAAAACAGTATATTAGCATTGAGAAAAGATCCATGTGTTCTTTACAAGGGGAAACGGAGTATATTGCCAGAGGCCAGACATTAAGAGCATCCTGAGACTTCCTGAGCAAAGTGTAATGTTCCTTATTCAGGGATTAGCAGGGGATTAGTTTGTGCTACTGTAGAATCACTTTCATTTTTCTGTCAGTGGAGGGCAAGACTTCTCTGTCTCTCCTATAACAGTCTCTGTGCTCCTGATGCAGGTGTGTTCGGATCCTCGGCAAGCAGGAAAACATCAGAGCGATGCAGCTTGCGCTGTTTCAGGGCGCAGCTAAAAAGCACCGTGGCGCTAACACCATAGAGATGAAAGCTTCGGATAATCCCCTGCTTCTAAACATTCAGCCTGATCCCACCATCGTGTGCACCGCTTTTAAAAAGAATCGCTTTTACATGGTTGGTACAGTCTGCATAGCAAACATTAATGTCCTGTAATGTATTTCAAAGTCATTAAACTTTTTATTCAATTTTAACTTAAAGCTTATGTCAAGGTTAAAAATGTCTGGGGGAAAACATGCACATTTGGAAATGGATGAGTGACCGCAGATAAAAAAGCAAGTGGTCTATTGAGTCTTGAGTATAGATTTGCATTTATTCGTTGCTATTGGGTGTCTATTCTAAGCATCATGAACTATTGAGAAAGTAACACTTTACTAAGGTAAGGTTTGAACTTAGAACTGAGCTTTACCTGCTAGTTTAAAGTCATGTCTCTGTGTTGGTCATGGCTTTATACTGAAAGTAATGCTTTCCTGAACTTTATTTACAAGTTTAATGTATATAAAGGTTTTCCTTCGTATCTCTTCTTTAAGACTACATATCAGGAAAGATCGTAGGAATTTATTATCCCTTGGGCTTTTCCCTTTTCAGTATTTGTTCTGTCAATATCTTTTGTTAGTGAGCTCCCCGGAACTGAACAATAAATTCTAAATGAGCTGTAACAAAGGCAATTAGGACCGTCTTCTGCCAGCTGGTCATCCCTTGTGATACACCCCAGAATTGTAATAACCTTCCCCACGACCACACTGTTTATTTCAGATGATTGTGAAATAAACAAACACACCCAAGTCCTCTTGCTTTGTACTTCTGGGCAACACTTTGTCCACAATTTTGTTTGTCAGGGGATTATTTTGCATATAGAAATGGTGGACTGCATTTTCCACTGCTTTTACCAATCTTCCAACAGTGCCAGCCCATGTTCTGTGTTATTCTGGTTCATTTCTCCTGTTTTGGCAACTTACATAATACTGTTTAGGTTATAGTATTGAAGTAAATCCTCTTACTGAAGGAAAACCTTTTATAAAATATTCTTTTTAACCTTTTTATTTATAAGAAATAAGAAACATCCCGATGAAGGAAATATTTTAAAACATTAGTTCTCCAGTTTTAATGCTGGTATTACACTGCTTTTTGTTACAGTATAAGATGAGTATTGCTTTCCGAACTGGCAGGGCAAACGGGTTAAACCTCAGGTCCACAAATGTCTATTTCTTGTAGTGAACAGTTTCTGGAACTTGCAGGGGATGGTGTGTTATGCAGCATGAAACCACAGTGCATGCAGAGAAAAGATGAGTTTACAACACAGTTGTGTTTTACTCCAAGTTAAAACTGTTGTGTTGTTCAATGTTGTTAATTATTAGAGAAGAATTTCAGGACACTGCCTATAAGACAGTAGTTTGCATATCAGCAGCTCCAAGTCTTTATGTATTTGTATACAACCAGTACATTTGTAGATCTTAAACCTGTGCCTGAAGCTTGTCAGTCAGCACCTGATCACACTTAGACCTGCCCACTCTTTTCTGGATTCACAGGCCTTTGTTTACTTTTAGATAATTGTGCCCCACACAGTAACTGGATTTGGTGCTTGTTTACTGTTATGCGAGAACTTTTAGTTGTTCTTTAAATATAGAATGTGTTTGTGTTTTTGTATCTGTTGATCTTAGATGATGGTCCCAGGGTAAGTTTTGATGACCTCTTTGCCCTGCTCATATGACAGTGTGTGGGCATGGCAATGGGCTCTTTCGGCTGATTCACCGTGAATGGGCTAGTTATTCACCTTGAAGATGCTTTATTTTAAAATGATTTCTAGATTTAAAGTGAACCTATACTCAATGTTTTTACTTTACATGAAAGGGTAGACAACCTCTTTATGTAAAGTAAAATATAAAAGACCCTATTGGCCCTTCCTTCACGCCAATATGAAGGAGAATTCTAGGAGGAGGCAGGACCCGATCAAAGGGGGAAGGAGATTTTTTTTTTTTTTTTTTTTTTTGATGGAATAAATCTGGAGATTGCACAGGAGGGTGCAGTGATTATCCCCAGCCCAGACACAACAAGCATCAATTCATTTTAGCGCAAGGGGAACTTGCTGCAAAGGGTTTTTATATCTGCTTTATTTCTGCCACTTTTGCAACTGAAAAGACTGCTATACCCCCTTTCCCCTGTGATGACTTATAGATCAATGTATTGACCCCAGACAGTTCTACATTTGTATTTTTCATCTCTTTTGTTTACTGATGGTGTTCCTCTGTGTTTTTTTGTGTGTGTGTGTGTATATATATATATATATATATATATATATATATATATATATATGTATATATTATAGTAAAATCTGTGTACCTTGTGTGAAATTATGTCATACCACTATAAAATGTAATATCTGGATAAAACTAAAATGTAATGTTTTTGTGATTTCAGTTTACCAAGCGCGAACCAGAGGACACAAAAAGTGCCGAATCTGATCGAGATGTTTTTAATGAGAAGCCATCAAAGGAAGAAGTTATGGCTGCTACACAAGCTGAGGGGCCAAAACGTGTCTCGGACAGCGCTATCATCCACACAAGCATGGGAGATATTCATGTGAAACTGTTTCCTGTTGAGTAAGTGCCGCAAGTAAAATATTTTTTTATATAAAAGCATGTAAATCATGCCATTTAGTCTCTGTAGCTGATAAGCATTCCTAGAGTTAGGTATTGTGAATGCCACTTTCTCCAATTCTGGTTTTGTCTATTACTTATTATATTGAAAAAAAACATGGTACTAAAGTCTGTCAAAAGTTTGGTGCATGGAGGTACATTCACAATGTGCCCAGACATCCTGGAAACAAAAAATGGTATTTCTGTGTGCCTTGAACCTGACAGCTTCATAGGGATCTGCGAAGTGGTGTATTCTGTGTTAGGTATTTATGTTATATGCTGTGTGTAGGCAATACTAAAGCAAAGAAATTTGTGCTGAAGCAGAAATTTTAACCCAAGTTACTACCGGTATGGTAAGTGTTTTTTTTTTTTTTCAACACTTCAATTCCAATTCATCCAGTAAGTACTGTTGTATAGCCTTTTAGAGGAAAAGAGAATTTATAGAGGTTTAGCTTGTTGTGGAAGGTTGGCTTGTCGGCCAAATAAATGTTGGGAAACCATTTAGATCCAATGTGGAGGTGGGCCATGTTACCTTAATTATTGCAAATGCATAATACTTATTTTATGTGTTCTAGTATAGTGGCTTAATATTTTAATCAGACACATTGGCTAACCACACACTACATTTGTTTTTTTTTAATGCAGGTGTCCCAAAACTGTGGAGAACTTTTGTGTACACAGCCGCAATAGCTACTACAATAGCCACGTATTTCACAGAATCATTAAGGTAAGAATGGTTACTGCAGTTTTACATTATCTGTTGTGAAATTACCTATCTATGGTAAAAAAAAAAGTTGCAATGTTCATACTTACTTTATTTTGAGCTGAGAACCCTTTTGCTTGTAATCATACATGTACTATTTAGTTATTCTATGTGCTTCATCTACAGCACATTGGTATTGCAGATGAAAAATGCATCACTAACTTGTAAATGTCGCAAAGTGAAAATCAAATCAAGGTTTTGGGAGTCCACAGTCTTAAATTGTTGGCTGTGTTGTAAATAGATTCTGACTGCTTGTTCCTGTTCAACGCACCATTCATATGGACCATTCATGCACCAGCTTATGCTCTGTATTTTAGCCGGGAACTGTAAAGTGCAGAGGTTTAACAACTTGATATTGTGATTGAACCCACCTTTCATGATTATATTCAGTAGCAGCAAGTACTTATTTCAACCAATTCCATAGTGGATTCTGGGTACATGCTGCATGGTGAAACAATCATTTGTGTACAATGTGCAAAGACCATTCACATTTTCTATCAAATTGGATGGTAAGATTTGTTTGGACATTATACCTGTCTACAAAGGAAAGTGTGCAGATGTATCACATTGCAGTGGTCTCCAACCTTTTGGAGCTCGCAGACCACTAAATGCATGGACTTTGGACCACACATGCGCGATAAACTGGGTGTCACTCAAAGGAGAAGACACTTCCCCCAGAGTGATGTGATGATGGCAGAACCCGCCTCCCCAACCATGGTCCTTCTCCTGACCCCACTGGGGGGTTCACCGGCCAGAGCCGCGGCCCCCTAGGGTTTGGGGACCCCTGACATATTGTTTAATGATTTGGTTTATAGAATATACTAACTTTGTGCCAGGTATTTGCTTTTATTTTCTGCTGAAACTTTTAGCAAGTTATAGGTTCACAGCTGTAATGTGTAGAAGGCAATGTTTTTCACAATGGTTAATCATGTTCAATCAAGTGTCATAGTTGGCATGGTATATTGGAACACATGGTATTTTTTTTTTCTTTACAGGGGTTCATGATTCAAACAGGAGATCCTACAGGAACTGGAATGGGTGGAGAAAGTATTTGGGGTGGAGAGTTTGAAGATGAATTTCATGCAACGCTAAGACATGACCGACCCTACACTCTCAGTATGGCTAATGCTGGCCCAAGCACCAACGGCTCTCAGTTCTTCTTGACAGTGGTTCCAACAGTAAGAGCATTTTATATGTGTATAATGTAATCCTATATTGCTGTGGCTGTAATGATGCTCTATCTTCTGTATTTAAAGCAGATCTCTGGGCAGAGGTTAACCACCTCTCTCTCATTTTGCATGTTTTATCTTCTGAAGCAGTACATCTGGATTTCTGGATTTAAAGTGTGTTGTCCATGGTTGGACGCCTTGAAACAGTGATCCCCAACCATTGTGAAAGCAGGGCCCAATAACATAGAATTAAATGTTGCCACAGCCCAGTATATGTACAGCTTACACTACTCTGCTATTCTCAGCATCTCGGCCTTCTGTCAGCACACTAGCTTGGAATAACAGAGTAGTGTAAGAGAGCTGGTGTGCTGTCAGGTGGCAGAGCTGCTGGGAATGGCAGAGAAGTGTAAACCTTACATACATTGCTCTGCCATTCTCAGCAGCTCCTGTGTTAGTGTGAGGAGAGCTGCCTGCACTTCCGCTTGTTGCACTCCTGCTGTCACACTGTCATTAGCCTTAGAGCAGTGTAAGGAGGGCTACCGGCGCTTCTGCCTCCTGTCATTTGTGGCCCCCAACTTACCAGCCACAGACCAGCATGGGTTTAGGGGTTCAGGACCATTGCCTTAGAGGACTCACTAGGTGATGAGCTTTGCCATAATCGACAAGTATGTATGGCATACTTCTCAAATATGACACATGCTTACCTGTGTGTAGTTGTCCTGCAAGTCCATTACTGGTCATCGCATCATCCTCAGTGGGCGCCATGTTCACTGCAAAGACAGGCAATCCTTTTCCGCGGTTGGATATCCACTGATAATGTAACTTCTGCAGCTGGCTCTGTGTGCGGCACCACCAGACACAGACCCGAGCTCTGCACTACATGGTGCATGCATTTTACAGTGTAGAGCTTAAACTGAAAGCCACCAGTAGCCAGGGCCTAATTTTTGGGACGAGACATTGCATGTCTTTTGTCAGTTAGTGCAACCACCTAGTGACATTTTGTTTTCTGAGTTTAGGTTCACTCCATAGGCCCGTACACACACTGGATAAATGTTGAAAAATGAACGATGTTCAAAAGATACCAAACTCATTGTTCTATATTGTTAATAAAATTTGTGAAAACCATAATGTCTGTTAAAATCGAATAACTATTTTGGAGGATTTGTTTGTCCAAAATCTGTTATCTAGATTGTGTACAGTTGGCAAACAATTGGGCACTTAAGGACACATGTACTTGTGTGGGGAAAGAAAGTGATAGTCCCTACCCAATCTAGTACTAATCACATCTGCTGTCTGTACAGTGGACTGCCATGGTCTGCAAACAATTGTAACATTGGATGTATGCACTTGTACACTATTCAGTACATATGTTTATATATCATTAATTCGTTCATTTCACACTATGTTTGTCTATGTCTGTACATTATTATTATTATTATTATTATTATTATTATTATTAATAAACAGGATTTATATAGCGCCAACATATTACGCAGCCCTGTACATTAAATAGGGATTGCAAATGACAGACTAATACAGACAGTGATACAGGAGGAGAGGACCCTGCCCCGAAGAGCTTACAATCT